>NC_143478.1:47892730-48039323 GCF_027475165.1 Benincasa hispida | reverse complement strand
TATTGAAGTCTGCCTAGCCAATTTGGAGAAAATTCTGAAGAGATGAAGAAGAGACGAATTTGGTGCTCAACTGGGAAAAATGTCACTTCATGGTGAAAGAGGGTAAGTGTTGGGACACAAAGTCTCCCGGGAAGGGTTGGAGGTGGACAAAGCAAAGATCGATGCAATTGAAAAACTTCCACCACCAACCAGCGTAAAGGCTGTGCGAAGCTTCTTGGGGCATGCTGGATTCTATAGACGATTCGTTAAAGACTTTTCTAAGATTGCACGATCACTGAGTGTGTTGTTAGAGACGGACAGAAAGTTTGAATTTGACAACAATTGCCTCAACGCATTCCGAATTTTAAAAGATGCACTGATTACTGCACCCGTCTTGATTGGTCGGATTGGGCACTGCCGTTCGAAATCATGTGTGACGCAAGTGGGTATGCGATGGGGGCCGCATTAGCGCAAAAGAAGAAAACAATTTTGCACCCCATCGCATATGCAAGTAAAACTCTTAACCCTACTCAAATCAATTATATCACCACTGAAAAAGAACTCCTGACTGTGATTTTTGCGTTGGAGAAATTCAGGGCATATCTATTGGGAACCAAGGTACTCATTCACACCGATCACTCGGCAATCAAATATTTAATGAAAAAGAAGGACGCAAAGCCGAGGTTGATTAGATGGGTTCTCCTCCTTCAAGAATTTGATATCGATATAATTGATCGGAAGGGGACAGAGAATCAAGTTGCGGATCACTTGTCCAGACTGAAAAATCCCAATGTTGACCGCAATGAATCTAAAGTGAGTGTCGTGTTTCTAGACGAGCAACTGTTCCACATAGAAGAATTTCCCTGGTATGCGGACATCGTTAATTATTTGGTTTCTGAACAATTTCCTAAAGATTATACATATCATCAACAGTAGAAGCTCAAGCATGAATGCAAACATTATTATTGGGATAAGCCGAATCTGTATAAAAGAGGTGCAGACCAAATCACTAGATTATGCGTACCAAACGCCGCTCAACAACGCATATTGTCACACTACCACGATTCGCCATATGGAGGGCACTTTGGAGGACAACGTACTGCAGCCACAGTTTTGCAAAGTGGATTCTTTTGGTCTTCATTATTTAAGGATGCTGCTGACTACGCAATGAAATGTGATCGGTATCAACACACCAGCAACATTTCATGGAAGAACGCAATGCCAATGAACACTATCTTGGAGCTGGAATTATTTGACGTCTAGGGGATTGATTTCATGGGGCCATTCCCTCCTTCGCATGGCAAGCATTATATCTTATTGGCCGTCGATTACGTCTCCAAGTGGGTAAAGGCAATAGCATGCACCACAAGTGATGCAGTGGTAGTCTCCCAGTTCCTCAAAAGAAATATTTTCACTAGTTTTGGCACTCCGCGTGCCATCATAAGTTATGAGGGATCACACTTTGTCAATCACAATATCAAGGAACTGCTGCACAAGTACAACATCCTCCATAAGGTGGCCACCGCATACCATCTACAAATGAATGGTCAAGCTGAAGTGTCCAATAGAGAAATTAAATTGATACTTGAGAAGGTGGTAAAGCCTTCACGAAAAGATTGGGCAATGAAACTTGATGATGCGTTGTGGGCATATCAGACTGCATTTAAAACACCAATAGGTATATCCCCCTATGCGTTGGTATTTGGCAAGGCGTGCCATTTGCCTCTGAAGCTGGAGTATAAAGCATTGTGGGCGGTCAAGAAACTGAATTTTGATTTAAAGAAAGTAGGGGAAGCACGAAACTGCAGCTGGTCGAGTTGGAAGAATGGAGGGTCAATGCATATGAGAATGCGAAGATTTATAAAGAGCGCACCAAGTGTTGGCATGATAAACGCATATGCATTATAAACCTCCAAATCAGGCAGAAGTTCTTACTCTTCAATTCGAGATTGCGGCTCTTCCTAGGAAAACTAAAATCACGCTGGTCCGGTCCCTTCATCATCAAAGAAGTATTTCCACATGGTGCAGTGGAACTGATCACCGAGGACAGCAGTCGAACATTTAAAGTTAATGGACAACGGATCAAAGCATATTGCGGAGGAGATTTCCAGCAAGAAACAACCTCCGCAAAGTTGAAAAACCCAAACTATCCCTTACTCAACTCTTGAAAATTTAACTCTTCGTCACAAAAAAAAAAAAAAAAAAACATGTTGTTTTGCTTGAAAATCATTTGACCCTCTCTTTGACTGCGTACAAGGATTAAGGCACAGGATTGTGAAGAAGCAAATGATCTCACTTCATCACCGCAATCCACAGAAGCAAAGATCACCGCAAGGATGGATGCATCAATACTCAATGCAGGCGACAGCGCAAAATTTGGGGGTGTACTCTTCCTTATCTTTATTTCAAATTTTGTGCTATCACATTGCATTTTACTTTTCAAAGTTTTATCACCGCATCCTCCTTGACTACCGCAATCATTTAACAAGTAGATAACTTTAGTAGTTTACTGCAAGTTGTTCTTTGCCAAGTATGATTTCAATGATGAAAAATATGCTTCTATGTCTTTCGTATATATCAGAGTGAATTTAATCTTACGATAGACACCTCATCATATATTTCTCGAAGTTTGCTGCATTTTAAATTTGGGGGTGAGATATTTACTTTTGAGCTTGCTCTCTAAAAAAAAAAAAAAAAGAAAAAAAACAATTTTTAAGAATAGCAACTCCACTATCAACGCAATGGAAAACCCATGTTGATAAGAGTTAAGTTGTGAAAGGCATTTACCCGTAGTTGGATGCCCGTATGACACACGTGGGGGCAAGCCAAAACGAAAGCAAGTCACCAGGGATCAACACATAAATCAATGACCCCAATTCCACTACCAAATCGGTATGAGTTTAGTCTGAGAAAGAGTGCATTACTTGTAGTTGGATGTCCGCATGACACACATGGGGGCAAGCCAAAATGAAGGCAAGGCACTCAGATCAGCGCAAGGTCAGAGAAAAAGAATAACAATAAAGAAAATTTTTATACAAGGATACATCATTTGACACCCCAGAGGAAATTTTCTTTTTTTGAAATAAATTATGCGAAGTTCCAGAATTTAGTAAAGTCTTTTTGAGAGTTAAGCTTGCAATCCCTAAGTCTTAGAAATATTTTAGGAACAGAGGAATAAGACTTAAGGAAGTTTTGGCATATAGGATTTGAACGAAGTATTCTTGAGAAATCTAGGAAAAGAACTTTGCGGTTGACTTGCTAAAAGAATCTTTAGCTTATGCTTGAGGACAAGCATTGTTTAAATTTGAGGGTGTGATAACGGGCAGAAATGCACGTTATCATAGTACTAAGTTCTTAAACAATGTTGGATTGCGTTGATGAAATATGATTAAATTGCGTCCATTAAGCATAAATTCTATAATATTGCAGACACATGTGTCCAACGCATTAAAGCACTTGAACTTTACATTTCTGTTAGAATATGCGTTAACGCGATGCAGAGATTGCGATCATAGGAATACATTGGTCGAGCGCAACTTCACCGCAAGACTTTGCATTGATCGTGCTCGCAAACATTCGCCCAAGAAGAATCACTGCAACTTGGTCAGCACAACATGGTGGGAGCATCTAGGTGAAAGGATAATTAAGAGCGATGGGACAGAAAGCTGACAGCAATCGGATCCAAACTAAGTTGATAGCAGATAACGGTCATAAAGTACATTCAACATTATGGGTGACAATTATCCGGCGCGTCAGTCAAGAATTAAAGCTATTCCATCTGTACAACCGGGAGAGGGAAGCCGCTTTCACCATGGAAACTCTATAGATACCAAGTGCATTCTTCAGAGAAGGGGTTAAGAAGTCGATTACTTCATCACTTTACAAGTTCACGCCTCTGTCCATAGTTTTATTTCATTTTAAGGCAGATGCGAGGAAGAAGATGTGCAGGTAAGCTTGGGAAAGCACCGGAAGCTCCAAGACAGAGAGAGAGCCAATGCCTACAGAAGCGGGAACATTTATAGATCAGAATAGAGATTCAGTGTAAAAAGCCTCAGTCAGCAAGGAATTACTACCAGGCTTTCTACCTTTACTTTCCATTGTCATTTTGTACTCAATTTAGTTATAAGAATGGAATGTCTTTCTCTATATCTGTTCACTCTCTGTTATTTATGCATGGGTAGGTAAATTAGTTGAATGGGTTGAAAAGTAATTAGCTAGCATAACGGGGGAATATTCATCTTTGTGATTATCTTGTTTATGTGTGCTTCATTCGTCTATTAGAGATACTCGGGAGGGTAGTCTAAAGACAGGATCTAGACTTGGGAAGGTGAGGTCAGAATCTAGGTTTGGAAGAACAAGATTAGAATGCATAGACGAGAGAGAAACGTTTAGGAATGAACACTATTTGTTATTAACGCATCGCATGCATCTTAGCAATAAGGTATAATTGTATGCGGTCACCTTGCTTTCATTCATTTTGTATCATCGCATAGGACAAGAGTAGAGACTTAAGGATAAGCTCTATGGACATTTTGCATTCAACACACGCGTCCTAGACTTAGGAGCATCGCATTTACATTGGGAAATGACTTGCTGTGCAAGGTTGTAACATGATCGCAAGGTTTGACGCATTCCCGAGTAACGCTTGCTAAAAGACCTTCTCAACCCGTTCATCGCATACTCATTGCATCTATCAACGCAACTATCTTTCTCAAATCCGCCGCTTGTATTTACTCGTTTTTTTTATCAACGCAACAACACACCGAAAACTTATTTGTTTACTTGGTTACCACAAAGTTTTCATAAATATTACCAACGTAACTATTTTCACAAGTCTATGTGTTCGACCCTGGACTTACCAGGAAACTCAGGGAAATTTACACTTGAATTCTGCTGGGGAAACATGAGTGCACAACACAATCCATCAATGCATATCATCCATATTTCCTTTCAATAAAATAACGCATCAAGTTTTTTGCGCCATTGCCGGGGACTTCGGCAAAATAGTTATTAACGTTAATTTTTGTGATTTCTTTGCAGAACTCTTAATCTTTGGTGAATTACGACCCAGAGATTGAGGGAACATTTCAAAGTAGACTAAGAGACTACCAACAACAACCACAATCCGACAAAGAAGAGATGGCGGAGCAGCCTGGAAATGGAGCGCTAAACAACAACAATGTCATGGAAAATCCGATTCTATTGGCAAACGATCGCAATAGGCCCATTAGGGACTATGCATCGCCAAATCTCTATGATTTCTCTCCGAGAATCATGAGGCTTGCCTTAGATGGAAGTAGATTTGAAATGAAACCGGTGATGCTGCAGATGATCTAGGCTGCAGGTCAATTCGGAGGAAGGCGTGGCGAGGATCAGTATGCCCACCTCTGAAGTTTTATTGAAACCTGTAATACTTTTGTGTTCCCAAACATCTCTGCTGAAGAAGTTCGACTAACATTGTTCTCATTTTCTCTCTGTGATCAGGCTAGGAAATGGGCATATTCCCTCGAACCAGGAGAGATTACTTCTTGGGAGCAAGTGGTGGAGAAGTATATGAAGAAGTATTTTCCACCTACCGAGAACGCACGACGAAGAAAGCTTATTACTAATTTTGAACAAGAGATGGACGAATCGCTCAACGATGCTTGGGCGAGGTTTAAAAGGTTGGTCCGAGATTGTCTGCATAATGGGCTGCCAAACTGCCTGCAAATGGAAATTTTCTATTGAATCCTGCTTCGCAGACCATTGCCAATGCGGCAGCAGCTAGTGGTCTGCTTGACAAAACTTACGATGAGGCGAAGAATATCCTGGACCGCATCTCCAAGAACCATGAAGACTGGAAGGAGAGTGACTAGAGATTAAGACTCAAAGATTCTGACGCAAATAACAGTGCCATTGCTTCATTACAAAACCAAATGACTGCAATGATGGATTTGATTCAAAGAATGGCGATCAGCAGCCCAACATCGCAAGGTAGGCAAATCAATGCAATAAGTCAAAACACCGAAAGGTGCACGACTTGCGGTGATGGGCATGCGATAGAAGATTTCCCGCAAAATCCACAGTCTGTCTATTTTGTAAAGAATAATCCCTTTTCAAACACTTACAACCCCGAGTGGAAAAACCACCTCAATTTTGCCTGGAAGAACCAACACAAAATTTTCAATATGTGGCGCAAAAAGAAGGGCCACCATGATTCTTCCAACGCAACAACGATCAACAGAGGAACAAAGCAAGTAGCTCACAACAACCAAGACAATATTCTTCTCTCGAGAGCCTATTAAAGCAATATATAGAGAAAAACGAGATAGTGCTTCAATGTCAGGCTGTGTCCATCCATAACCTCGAATTGCAAATGGGCCAGATTGCGAATGAGCTAAAAAGTAGACCGCAAGGGGCGTTGCCAAGTTCAACCATGCTTCCATGCAACCTAGGGGGATCAGGAAAGGAGCAATGTCAGGTTGTGACATTTCGCAGTTGAAAGATTGTGGAAGAAGAAAAGAGGAGCAGAATAAATCAACTTCAATCGCAACTGAGCTTGAGATTGCGATAACGCAAGGAGAAGAAAGAGGTACACCAAAGTCAAATGAAACAGGAACCGTGAAAGTTGAGTTACCACCCTTCCCATAGAGACTAAGGAAGAAGAAAAACGAAGTGATATAGTACCAACGATTCCTGTCTATGTTAAAACAATTACATGTTAATATTCCTTTCAGTGAAGCGATTGAGGAAATGCCTGCCTATGCCAAGTTTATGAAGGACATGGTAACTAAGAAGAGAGGCGCTGGAAAATTTGCCACGGTGGCATTAACGCAAAGTTCCAAATCTATTATCCCATCGAAGATGAGCGATCCTGGGAGTTTCATTATTCCTTGCTCCATAGGAGGACTCTATATTAGGCAAGCCCTGTGTGACTTGGGGGTCAACATAAATTTGATGGCGCTGTCAAATTTTCGACAATTAAATGTGGGGCAACTTATGCCTACCTCCGTGACTCTCCAATTTTTCGACACTAACAAATGAAATCTTTTTGGTGTTGCTCCCAAAAGATCGCTAATCAAATAATATTTATAATTCACTGAACGAACTACTTATACTAACTTGTAGTACAAGTGGCAAGTTTGGGGTCGAACCACAAGTAAGCGCGAAGGATTAGTTCATTGAAGCTTATTTTTAGTTAAAGTGGTAAAATGAGGGGAAGGGTGGTTGGTGTGGATTGGAATAGGAATTGCATAAAAAGAAATAAAATGCAAGAAAATAAAAGATAGAAATGCAATCAATCGAGATGTTCAAGTTTAGAGGACGAATATTGAAATGATTCAATGTAATCTTGTTCATCAAATTATTCGAATGCAATCTTGTGGTTCTTAATTATGCCTAGCTCAGTTGATTGGATATCCAACCAACCTAATTAGTTAAACATGCTATATGAGTCCATACTAAACATATTTACCTAACCACATTAAGCTCTAGGGCTTATGCTAGGATGAATATTTAGTTTCCAACGTCTAACCAAACATTCAATATAGTTTCCCCTAGGTCAATAGGAACAATACTATTCATTATAAACAACAAGTTGCAAGCCTATCTAACCTTTTGCTTCCTAGAAACCAACTTATAATTTAATGTCACATATTACAAGCTAATCTCTTAAGCATTCAATCATAAAATCCCAATTAGTTTGTCAAACAATCAAGAGAAAATATGATTACATAGTGGTTCTTGATTTTATGATGTGGAATTATGGATGATATACGATGATGAGATTGCATTGAGCACATAATTTTCCTCAGCGGAATCCAAGTGTAAACCCCACTGAGTTTCCTGGTAAGTCCAGGGTCGAACTTAGGGACTTGGGAAAATAGGTTGCGTTGGTAATTTTTAGGAAAACTTTGTGGTAACCAAATAAATAAATAGGTTTTAAGGTTGTTGTTTGCGATGATAAAAAAAATAAAAAAAAAAAATACGGCGGATTTTAGAAAAATCAATTGTGTGATAGATGCACTGAGTATGCAAATGAACGGGTTGAGAAGGTCTTTAGCTAGCGTTACTTAGGAATGCGTCAAATTATGCGATGATGCTACAACCATGCACAACAAGTCATTTTCCAATGCAAATGCGATGCTTCTAATTCTAGGACGCATGTTCATAATTTTCCCTATAGATAAAAGTAGCCTTGTTCATAGTTTTCTTTTACTTAGAAGGCAGAAGCGAGTGAAGGGAGATTATACCAAGAGATCGTTCCGGTGAACTTGGAACAGTGTCGGAAGCGTCGAAACCAGAGAGAGGGCCGACTCTTGCGGAAGCAAGAACATCTTTTGGGCCAAATAGAGATAACACAGTGTGACAGCCTTGGGAAGCAAGGAATTGCTACCAGGCTCTCTACTCTTATTTCTATTGTCATTTTGTACTCTGAACTTATTTATATAAATGAAAATTGCATCTTTATATCTGTTCACTCTCTGTACAATATGCATGAGTAGCTAAATCTGTCGAATGGGTTGAGAAGTACTTAGCTAGCATAACTTGGGATCTTCATTCTATGCGATTATCTTGTATTATGTATGCGTCATTCGTCCATTAGAGATACTCGAGAGGGTAGTCTAAGGATAGAATCTAGGCTTGGAAAAGTCATATTAGAATCTAGGCTCGGAAGAGTCAGATTAGAAACACATAATCAAGAGATAGAAGCTTAAGAATAAGCTCTGTTTGCTATCAACACATAGCATGCACCCTAGAGATAGGTTATGATTGTATGCGGTCATCTTGTCCTTGTGTGCATCTTGCATCATCGCATAGGCAAGAAGTAGAGACTTAGGAATATATTTGCTTTGCTTAAAGAAAAATGTGATTGTGTTGAACGATCGTAGTAAACGATCTTGCGAACTCTGTTATTATTTGACCCTCTCAATGTTTTCTTTGCAAACGATCAAGGTGAATGATTGCGGAGGCGCTACATGAAAGACACAACTACTTTATTTCGTCATTGCAATCGAAGAGAGCAGTTCGCCGCAAAGCAGGATGCGTTCACAAATAATGTGGACGACAGCGTTCACAATCTTTCCTTGCCTTTTTTTATTCCAAATTTTGCACTATCGCATCGCATTTTAACTTTGATCATTGTAGCATCGCATCCTCTTTAGTTGGCGCAATCATTTAACATTGATTAATTTAGTAAGTTACCGCATGATTTCTCTTTGCCAATTATGATTTCAATGATGAAATGCATGCCTCTATTTTTTTCGTATATACTAGAGTCAACTTAATTTTAGGACAGTCACCTCATGAAATATTTCTAGAAGTTAGTGGTCTGCTAGCTTTCTTTCAAATTGACCCTTTATGAAATTTCTTAAGAGCATCGCGTGATTTCTTTCAACCTTTTAGAATTGAGGACATTGCCACATTTTAAATTTGGGGGTGCGGTATTCATTTTTCGACCTTGCTATTTTTAGCCTTACAAAAAAATTTCATAATGTTGCGATTGGATCCTACTTGTAGTTGGATGTCCGCATGACATACGTGGGGGAAAGCTAAAACGAAGGTAGGAATCATGATCAATGCATAAATAAATTATCGCAACTCCGCCACCAAATAGGCATGAGTTTAGACTGAGAAAGAGCGCCTTGCTCGTAGTTGGATGTCCGCATGACACACGTGGGGGCAAGCCAAAACGAAGGCTAGGCACTTGGATCAGCGTAAGGTTATAGAAAAAAATGTCTAAAATATGCACAGATAAAAAAAATCATTTGAATACCTCAGTGAAAAAGTTTTTTATGAAATAAATCATGCGATGCCTTGAAATTTGGTAAAGTCTTTTTGAAGGTTAAACTTGCGGTCCCTAAATTGGGATAAAAATTATGGAGATTTTGGTGCATAGGATTTGAATAAGGCATCCTTGAGAAATCTAGGAAAGAGAAGGCGGTCGACTTTCTAAAACAAATCTTTAGCTTATGCTTGAGGAGAAGCATTGTTTAAATTTGGGGGTGTGATAACGGGCAGAAATGCACGTTATTACAGCGCAAAGTCATAAAACAATGCAGGATTGCGATGATTAAAATATACAATATTGCGTCCAAAAGCATTAAGTTCACAACATTGCGATCACATGCGTCTATCGCATTAAAATAACTAACTTATGTATTTTTGTGCAAAAAATGCATTGACGCATGGCGGAAATGCGATCCAAAGAAATTAACGTCCGAGCGCATTAAGAGATTGCATTGACGCAAGGCTACGCGATCATTTGCGCTTGCCAATATCTGCTCAAGAAGGTTGCCGCAAAAAGCCGACACATCATGGTGGGCGCATCTGGGTGAAAATCATAATAAATCACGATGGGACAGAAAGTTGATGATCGTCGATTCCAAATTAAGTTGACAAGTCGTTAACAACCTACTGTAGCAAGTACACTCAACTTTTCGGTGACAAATATTTGGTGCATCAGACAGAGAATTAATGCCATCCCATCAGTGAAATCATAAGAGAGAAGAAGCCTTTCACCCCCAAGCTCTATAAATACCGAAGGCCACCTTCACTGAAGAAGTTCGTTCAGTTAGTTAGTTCGTTCAGTTAGATAATTTTCCTATAGATAGAAGTAGCCTTGTTCATAGTTTTCTTTTACTTAGAAGGCGGAAGTGAGTGAAGGGAGATTATACCGGGAGATCGTTCTAGTGAACTTGGAAGAGTGTCAGAAGCGTTGAAACCAGAGAGAGGGTCGACTCTTGCGGAAGCAAGAACATCTATTGGGCCGAATAAAGATAACACAATGTAAAAGCCTTGGGAAGCAAGGAATTGCTACCAGTCTCTCTACTCTTATTTCCATTGTCATTTTGTACTCTGAACTTATTTATATAAATGGAAATTGCATCTTTATATCTGTTCACTCTCTGTACAATACACATGATTAGCTAAATCTGTCGAATGGGTTGAGAAGTACTCAGCTAGCATAACCTGGGATCTTCATTCTATACGATTATCTTGTATTATGTATGCGTCATTCGTCCATTAGAGATACTCAAGAGGGTAGTCTAAGGATAGAATCTAGGCTTAAAAAAGTCTGATTAGAATCTAGGCTCGGGAGAGTTAGATTAGAAATGCATAATCAAGAGATAGAAGCTTAGGAATAAGCTCTGTTTGCTATTAACGCATCACATGCACCGTAGAGATAGGTTGTGATTGTATGCGGTCACCTTGTCCTTGTATACATCTTGCACCATCACATAGGTAAGAAGTAGAGACTTAGGAATAAGCTCTATAAACATTATCGCATTGTTAACTTGTAGAAATACAAGTTATTTATGCCACCTTATCTAGATATTGCGGCAAAAAATTAGTAATTATGCGCCAATTGTATGAAAATTAGCCTAGTCTGACAATAATTATAAATGTTTGCAATTACACCCACTAACGCCAAAAAGATGGAAGACGAGCTGAAGTTTACTCTGTTTTGTAGGAGACCAAGTCACCGCTTGCGCTCAAGGCTCATGAGAGACTAATGAACGTATCTCTATCACATTGCGCCCATCGATCAACCATGAAGAGACGATTACCGCAATGCGAAAGTCGGTCCAGAGCTATGCTTCAACCGCTTGGGGTAATAAAAAAACACCGCATGCGAACCTATGATTGAAAGATGCAACTGATCAATGCAAGAGGGGGAGATTGAGACAAGTGTACAACTAACAGTTGTGCATAATTGATGGTCTGATTGCATAACAAAAGGAATAATATCCCTCCATCTTTGGAATTACCATAACAATCAAGTGGGGACCACAAGGTTGGAGCCAAAGATCTGCACCTATAAATACCCCATTGATTTCAGAGAAAAAGTATGCTATTTGATACGGGGCTAAGTGCTGTAAGATTTTAGAGAGAAAAGGCTGAGCTGAGTGCTGAAGAGAAGAAATCCAGGAAGAGAATGAGATAAGGCCGAGAGGTGAATCTCAGATCCGACCTGCCATATACCTGATCGAAGCTCTGTGCAAAGACCCCTGCTACCAGTGGAGCAAGCCTGAGAGGGAAGCTCTTCCTGCCATCGAAACCATCCTATCCGACAAGTAAATCTCCATCGAATCTGTGCCAAGACATTGGCACTTATTTGTATCTGTTATATCTCTCTTTCATTATATTCCATATTTTCTTTATCTCTTCATTCACACATCATGTATCAAATGCTTATTAGAAATATTAAATGTTTTGATAGATTCCATTTACTATTTTCTGTCTATTTTCGTTCACCCATTAGTCACTTTCTTCATGATGTCTTCTTAATTTCCTGATGAGTAATATGAATCACTAAGAACTTAATCTGTATTAAAGTTATAAAATACGTTTAGCTAAGGCATGCTAGACGACATCTTCACCTGTGAGAGCAGAAGTGAAGATGTCATTCTGATCTATCAAGAGAAGGTCAGAAGAGTGCGTTAACTAAAGAGAGTAGTACTTCCAGACATGGAAGCAACCTTGCGTTCATTACATTTGTACCTTTAATCCAATTAAGAACTTGCGTTGTTTGTATTATTTGTCTCTCTTTTTCTATTCTCTTCATAAGACTTGTCGCCACATCCCACGTCTTTGCACAACCTTCACAGCTAGCCTTAATCCTAGCATCTTGTACATGAAGTCTGTATTTTGTAACATCTAGCTTAGGTTTATTGTATTTTTATGTTTTATCGCATTTTTACTACTTTCCTTTATTTTACAGCAATTTACATATTTGTATAAACTCCTTTTTTTAAAAGATTGAAAACTTGGTCGCATATACCATGAACATACCGCAATAACCAAAACCACTTTCCCGTGTTCGACCTCGGATCACACCGAGAAACTTGCGGTAGAATTACACTTGGTTCCATTGTAAAGAAACTTGTGACACGCATGGCATACTACGTGAACACCCATAATTAACGCATAAATAGAAGTAGTATCGCATCATTATTAGCACTTAATATCATACATCCCAAAAGTGTTACAAGTTTATGGTGCCATTGCCGGGGAGTGGTTAACGGTTTATTGTTTGAGTGGTTTTTGGTATTTTGCAGGACATATCTCTTTGTACTGACTGTTCAATATGGAGAGTAGTCTGATGACTTAGGAGTGCTGGGGTGATCTTATAACTCTAAGTGGACCCAGAGATCAAGAATATTCTTCGCACAGATTTCATTAGGGCTGAATTAATTGGTGAAGAAGTATGGCTGAAGAGAATATGGCACCTGCTGGAAACCTGAGGGGAGATTTTCCAGTGCAAGATCCTGTTTTTCTTATCGTTGACCAAAACATCCCTATGAGGGAGTATGCAGCGCCAGATTTTTACAATTTTTCACCAGGGATTTCAAGACTAGTAGCTGAGGGAAATGCAAGATTTGAAATAAAACCTATCATGTTGCAAATGATTCAGAATGTGGGACATGGGGAGAAGACCCACACGCACATTTAACTAACTTCGCAGACATGTGTAGCGCATTCTCCCTGCCTGGTGTAACTCAAGAAATCCTTAAACTGTATCTATTCCTGTACACATTACGGGATGAAGCAAAGAGGTGGGCTCAAGCATTAGAACCGGGCGAAATTCATGGATGGGAACAGTTGGTTGATAGGTTCATCAATAGCACAAAGAGGCGAAGATAGGTGTTGAATTTCGAGCAAAAGAGTTATGAAATCCTGAGCACCGATTGGGTGTGATTCTGGCAGTTAATAAAGAACTGTCCGCATAGTGGGATTCCTGATAGTATCTTGATGGAAACCTTTTACAATGGCCTAGACCCATCAACGCAAGCAGTAGCCGACTCCTCTACAGAGGGAGGATTAATGAATAAGTCATATATGGAAGCAAAGAACATACTGGATCGTGTATTGCGACATTCTGACGAATGGATTGATAATGGGCTTAAGTTAAGATGTCTAGAGCCAGAAAGAGTAGAAAGGGTCGATGTGCCAACGAACACAATGAGCGCATTGGTCGAGTAAATGACCATGATGACATCTTTCCTCCAGACGGTGGCTAATCAGCAGAAAACTCTTTCCTAAGGAACAACACAAGTTAATGCGGTGACTCATATGACCGCTATGGATTGCACTCAATGGGGAGAGGTACATCCAGTAGACATCTGCCCATGGGATAAACAACCCGTATATGCTATTTATGATGAATCATGGGGCAACAACCACAACATTGGTTGGGGAGGTCACCCAATTTTCGGTTTGGATGAGAACTTCAATCACGAGGGCCATCGTCTCTATCAATTTAGTTATCAAGAGAATCGAGGCAATCCTCCGGTCTTCACTACCTCCGACTGTAGCCCGAGTAATTCTCAAGGTATACAACTATGTGACCAACTGTTCGCATATGATACCTCTTGCAGTACCTCGTCTATGGAGACATCATTAAAGCATTATATTGAAAAGAGTGAGGCTCTATGATAACTTGTAAAAATACAAGTTATCTTTGATCTTAAGTTAGAACAATTAGGGTTTTTAATGATAAACTTTCCTCATTTTTAATAGAAACGCATGGATTTACTTAAATAATAGAAATTTCATGTAAAAGAAGTTTATCACTAAAAATCGCGGCGCTAACGCATTACTTTGCAGGATTTCAACACAAGATCTGACAATAACACATTAGACAAGTGCCGCAAGATACGCGCTAACACATGAGCCATGCGTCGAAGGAAATTCAACGCATAGAAGATTCATTACTTCGGGCTGATTGTGTCACATCACCACTTGCAAGCATGGGCACTTGCAATAGGCAGCGTCTGAAAAGCTTCCAGCAGCAGGCGGTGTCTGAAAAGCTTCTTGAGGTCAGGCGGCCAGCCAGGACATGGAGTTTAATGCTGACCAGGGCATGGACTTAAATGTAGCCCATCCTCCAAGTGGGCGAGACCAACGCCTATAAATACTTGAAGACCCTCCAGAATTAAGAGTTCGGAGAATGAGAAACTCCATACTCTCTGTAAATTTGTAGACTTAGTTTTAGTTTGTACAAGCCGTGCCGAGGTGTAAGACGATCGAAGAAGCTGAGAACCACTACCACCTCCGGCTAGGGAGTGAAGAAAGTTATTCTTGAGAAAGATACTCTATCCTCGGCTCTTTAAAGTGATTGTACACAACAAGATTGAGCCAAAGAACTACAAGAGATTGTATTCTTTGGCTTGACTCAGTTTCTCTCTTAATATCATTTCCATTTCATTTTGATTGAATATAGTTCTTTGTAAAGACTTGTATGCACCCTAGAGATAGGCTTGTATGTTATTCGCATAGAGAAGTGTTGAATGATGTCTAACGCATGAACAGAAAGATAAACAACCCATCCCATTTCATCCACATTACATCAGTTGTGTGCAATTATCTTTAACCGGCACGTCCACCTACTTAAATTCCATTTTCACATGATTTTTCATTTTCCACTCAACTCTTTTGTATTATCTTGCACAGGCATAGCATGTTAGTGTAAATAATACATCTTTCACATTCATTTAGGAAAAACCTCCTACTGCAAGTACAACGCATGATCTATGTTAGTGAAACTGAATCCCTGTGATCGACCTTGGACTTGCCAAGAACCTAGATTAGATTTATACTTGGGTTTAATCTAGGAAAACTTGAACGTTATTATAAGGGGTTGTGTGCCTTCTGTGCATAATACTAATGCCCCAATGCATTGTATTCATTTAAATGCAATAAGGCAGAACACACTACTTAGACTTTATTCTTCCAATTTGTTTCACTTTATATACTCCTAAAGCATCTCATGATAGCAAGCGAACAAGTTTTTGGCGCTGTTGCCGGGGATTCAACAACAAAATCTAACTAGTAATTCTGTTTGTATTTGTTGTAGGGACAATTCAATTAAGGAAGTATTATAAGCTACGCCTAGGCTTGTGAATGTGTATAAACAGAGAGAACACTCTTGAGTTCAGATACAACCCTGAGATTGAACGTACATTCCGGCGTAGGAATCGATCCAACCGTCGTCGAAGGTTGAGGCAACAGTTACTCAGACAGCAGGAAAGGGAAAGAGCAATGGCGGAAGAACAACAAAATCAACAACTAGCTCAACAACTGGCTCACACTGCACAGAACCCAATCCTGATGGCAAACAACAGCACGCGTCCTATGAGAGAATACGCGTCCCCTGTTCTATATGATTTCTCTCCAGGAATCATATATCCGACACCTGATGGAACCAGGTTTGAAATTGAAATTTATTATGCTCCAAATGCTCCAGACCATTGGGCAGTTTGGGGGTAGCCCTGGCAAAGATTCTCATGCCCATAAGAAGCGTTTCCTGGAAACGTGCAATTCCTTTGTGATTCCTGGAATCACACCAGAGTCAATCAGGCTCTACTTGTTTCCCTATTCTTTGCGAGACGACGCAAAGCGATGGGTGAGTTCACTAGAGCCTGGGGAAATCACCATATGGGAAAAGTTGGTGGAAAAGTTTATGTAGAAATACTTCTCACCTACCACTAACGCTAGGAGGCGTCGGGAAATCATGAACTTTGAGCAGGAAGACACTGAGACCTTGAGTGCTGTATGGGAGCGTTTCAAGGGCTTGGTCAAGAACTACCCGAATCATGGACTACTTTTGACTATTCAGATGGAGACATTTTATGGCGGACTAAACAGGGCATCACAGATGGCAGCAGACGCAGCAACAGCCTTGAGGACTGATGGACAAATACTATACTGAAGCTAAAGAAATATTAGACCGCATTGCCAAACATAACATGGAGTATGTAGATGACACATACGATGGAAGAAATGACAGGTGAAGAAGATCTCAGAACATTAACTCTGTTGATGCCAACGCGATAGTCACGCTCTCCGCTCAAGTGGCTACCATGACCAACCTTCTACAGAACATAACGCTAGGTAATGCACTAAACCAGCAAAAGATGAATCAAGTGGAGGCGTTTGGGCAACCCATAGTAACCTATGTAGGATACGGAGATTTTCACTCAAATGCTGAGTGTCCTCAAAACCCTCAGTTAGTATGTTTCATCAAGAATAACCCATTTTCTAATACTTATAACCCTAGATGGAGAAACTATCCGAATTTTTCTTGGACAGAAGGAAATCAGCAAGAGCACCACCCAAGCGCGAGCCATCAACAAAGGAATGGACCGCCGCCTGTCTTTCAACAAACACATCAATAGCATTAACAGCCCTTCAATAGAGATGGCCACGCATCGAGTTCTGGAACTCCGCTGGAAAACCTATTGAAGGAATACATAGCCTAGAATGACACAATGCTGAAGAGCCAGACGTCATCAATCAGAAACCTAGAAATCCAAGTGGGGTAGATTGCAAGCGAGTTGAAAAGCAGGCAGCCAGGCGTTTTACCTAGCAGTACAGAGACACCTGGGAATAATAACAAAAAAGAGCAATGTCATACAGTGACGTTGCGGAGTGGAAGAGCCCTTGTAGAAAGAAAGATGAATCCAAGAAACAATAGTCCTTCGAAAGAATGCATTACATGTTCAATGGATCAGGAAGAGAGAACACCAGAAAATACAAGCCATTTGGAAACCAGCACGTCTAACGTGGGAAAGCAAAAGGTGCCTCTGAACGCACCATTCCCCAGGCATCTGATGAAGAAGAATGATGAACATCAGTTCAAGCGCTTTCTCGAGCTCCTAAAGCAGTTGCACATCAACATTCCACTCATAGAAGCTTTGGAGAAGATGCCAATATATGTGAAGTTTTTTAAGGACATTTTGACAAAAAAGAGAAAAGTCAGTGAGAAAGAAGTAATAGCACTAATGCAGGAATGCAACGCGTTAGTAAGCAACAAGCTACCACAGAAGCAGAAGGACCCAGGGAGCTTCATAGTTCCTTGTTCAATTGGAGGATTAGATGTGGGTCATGCGTTGTGCGACCTAGGAGCGAGCATCAATCTCATGCCCCTTTCAGTTTTTAAGAAATTGAGGATTGGCGAGGCACAACCTACTTCTATCACCCTTCAACTTGCTGATAGGACAATTAAATACCCGGAAGGGAAGATTGAAGATGTTTTGGTGAAGGTTGACAATCTCATATTCTCAGCAGACTTCATTATTCTGGATTATAAAGCAGATAGGGAGGTTCCAATCATCCTTGGACGCCCTTTCTTGGCTACTGGGAAAGTTTTGATTGACGTGCATAAAGGTGAGCTAACCATGCGCATGGATAATGAAGAGGTGAAATTTAATGTGCTCAACGCATTAAAATTCCCAGACAGTGATGATTGTCAGCTAAACAATATTGAATTGATGAAGAAGAGACTCGAGTACGTGAAGTTCTCGAGTTGGAGGGAACCCTAAAGGAATCCGAGCTGCCAAGTCTGAGTGAGCAGCAGATAAAACCAATGCGTCCTTCACTTGAACAACCACCTGAACTTGAATTAAAATAGTTAACCAGACATTTGAAATACGCTTTTCTTGGAACTAATAATACATTGCCTGTTATCATTTCCGCTAATCTCACAAAGCCTAATGAAGATTCACTCTTGTAGATGTTGAAGAAACATAAACGCGCCATAGGGTGGATACTTGCAGATATTCGTGGAATAAGTCCATCCTATTGTATGCACAAAATTAGGCTGCAGGAAGGGAAGACGGGGTCAATCGAGCCTCAAAGAAGGCTTAACCCCATTATGAAAGAAGTGGTCAAAAAGGAGATTTTGAAATGGCTGGACGCGGGAGTTATTTATCTGATATCTGACAGCAGTTGGGTTAGTCCAGTTCAACGCGTTCTCAAGAAAGGGGGAACGACCGTGATAGTAAACAACAACAATGAACGCATTCCTTCAAGAACTGTCACAGGCTGGCAAATTTGTATGGATTATCGGAAACTCAACGCAGCAATTAAAAAGGATCACTTTCCTCTTCCTTTCATCGATTAGATGCTTCATAGACTTGTAGGTAAAGAGTTTTATTGTTTTCTCGATGGTTATTCTGGTTACAACCAGATTTTAATAGATCCGGAAGATCAAGAGAAGACCACGTTCACTTGTCCCTTTGGCACTTTCGCATTCAGACGCATGCCCTTTGGGTTATGCAACGCACTAGGGACATTTCAACGCTGTATGATGGCCATTTTCTCTGTCTTCCTGGAGAGGACCGTGGAAGTCTTTATGGATGACTTTTCAATCTTTGGAGACTCATTCTAGTCATGCCTGGATAACTTAGAAGTCGTCCTCACTCGGTACGAGGAAACAAACTTAGTACTGAATTGGGAAAAATGTCACTTCATGGTGACAGAAGGAATTGTTTTGAGGCATAAAGTATCCAAGGCTGGTTTGGAAGTGGATGGAGCCAAGATTGATGTAATAGCAAAACTTCCACCACCAGCGAATGTAAAAAAGCTAAGAAGTTTTCTAGGACATGCTGGCTTCTATAGATGGTTCGTTAGAAGCTTTTCTCAGATTGCGTGACCTTTGAGCGCATTATTGGAGGCGAACCGGCCCTATGTTTTTAATGAAGACTACCCCGACCACTCAGCCATCAAGTTCCTGATGAGCAAGAAGGACGCAAAGCCGAGATTGATAAGATGGGTTCTACTACTACAAGAATTTGACATTGACATCCAAGACAGAAAGGGAACAGAAAATTAGGTGGCTGACCACTTGTCCAGACTTGAAAATCAAGAAATGCAAGTCCAGGAAAATGACATCAAGGACGCATTCCCTGATGAGAGCCTGTTTAGAATTGAAGACAGGGAACCTTGGTATGCTAATATAGTTAATTACTTGACCACCAAGCAGTTCCCTAAAAACTTCAATTCCCAGCAGAAGAAACGGCTAGTCCATGACAGTATGTTTTATTTCTGGGACGAACCGTTTCTATACAAACAAGGCCCATACTTTATACTGCGTCGATGTGTCCCAGGGGAGAAGACACAACATATCCTGGCCGAGTGTCATAATTCTCCTTATGGTGGGCATTTTGGTGGGCAAAGGACCATGGCGAAAGTCCTTCAATGTAGTTACTTTTGGCTTACCCTTTTTAAGGACGCACGAGAGTTTGTTCAAAATTGTGACCCCTGCTAACGAACAGGGAATATTTCTTCAAGGAACGCAATGCCCTTGAATAATATTCTTGAAATGGAGTTGTTTGATGTCTGGGGCATAGATTTTATGGGCCCGTTCCCTCTGTCTTGTGGTCAGCAATATATCCTGTTAGTTGTAGACTATGTATCTAAGTGGGTAGAGGTAGTAGCCTGTGCCATAAATGACGCGTCTACTGTATCTAAATTTCTTATTAGGAATATTTTCACACGCTATGGAACGCCGAGAGCTCTGATAAGCGATGAAGGTACGCATTTATCAATCGCATTGTCTCAAAATTACTTGCAAAATATAATGTCAGGCACAAGATTGATACCGCCTACCACCCTCAGACAAACGGTCAGGCAGAAATTTCAAATTGAGAAATCAAATCAATTCTGGAAAAAGTCGTCAGCACAATGTGGAAAGATTGGGCGTAGAGGCTGGATGAACCACTCTGAGCCTACAGGACTGCATACTAAACGCCTATAGGTATGTCTCCTTACTCACTTGTATTTGGTAAAGTATGTCATCTTCCTATAGAGTTGAAGCATAAGGCATTTTGGGCAGTAAAGAAGTTGAATATGAATCCGGATGCGGCAGGCGTTCAACGCAGGCTTCAGATCAACGAGCTCGAAGAATGGTGAATGAACGCATATGAAAACAACAAAATCTACAAGGAAAAGACAAAGCATTGGCACGACCAAGGCATCAGTAAGAAGGTACTTATTGTTGGTCAGAAAGTTTTATTGTTCAACTCATGCTTGCATTGTTTCCAGGAAAATTGAAATCTAGATGGTCCAGGCCCTTCATAATTAAAACGATCTTTCCCTATGGTACTGTGGAATTAATGCGAGAAGATGGCACTGATGCGTTCAAGGTAAACGGCCAAAGGGTTAAGTCATACTTTGAAGACGAAGTGGAATGCCAAAAGTCATCTCTTGCACTACGCGAGACAAGTTGAAGCTTGCGTCGAGGCATCTCTGCAGTTGTAACGCCACATCTTCCCGGGACGCCTCTCTCAACCTTATTCTTTTGCATTCTGTATTTTAAGTTATGTTTGAATTTGTTAGTTTAGTTATTTGAAGGTTTTAAGTTGATGGTTTTGCCTTTACAAAATTTGGAAATTTGATTGTTTTTCTTTTAGAAAAGTTGTGTATAATTAAAACTGAAACATTGGACACGTTAAACACAAGTCTAATGCAAGAGGCAGTTGAAGGGACGCGTCTCGAAAACACAAAACACTTGAGTGTTTTGGCTAAACGAGGAGACCCTTCCAGTTTGCATTAATTGCAGACGTCAGCTACAATCATCCTCTCCCCCTACAAAAACCTCACTTGAACCAAACCGTTTCTTCTTCTCCTTCACCGTGCCTACGAACCTCTATTTCTTCATAAATCTTAGAACCTCAGATCGATCAAACCTCCATTTTTCCTCTCTCGCTTAGCATCTCCGGTGAACAATGTCGTCTGGCTCAGATTATCAGAACCAAAGCTATAGCCTAGGCAATGATTCGCCGGTAAGTTCCTTCTCCTCCTCTTCATTTTCAAGTTCACCACCACCTAGCCCTAGGAAATCAACCTCCGTCTCTACCCAATCGAAAGCCTCTTACGGCGGCGCTACCTCTGCCCAGCGTCTGGCCGCCCCTACACCTCCTTCCACATTCATGAAAGCTTTGGCTAAGAGCTCTAAGAAACCTATAAACCCTCTGGCCAAAACTTCTCTGCCTAGGGCTAAAACCCCACAAAAACCCAAGTCTGCCCCTAAACCAAGGGTAAAGACACCAGCCAAGACCAAGACGCGTCTGTTATCTATGGCCGCATCCAAACCTTATACCAAGCCTACCCCACCACCAATTATCTCGAACATAACCTTGGTGGGTGCAACGCATGAACCCCTTCCTACCTATGTCTATACTGCACCATCTCCGGCGGTGCATCCACCTCCCCCTCTATCCATTGAACCCTTAGCCACAATTTACTCGGTTGATTCAGACATGTCTAACCAGCCATCACCTTCACCCATCCTAATATCCTCTCCGTGGATGCCTCAAACCCCTGTGGGCACCCCGCCATTTACTCCACCTATCCCAGCCTCTAACAGTCCTGCGTCAGAGCATAACCTTGAAGACTTGGCAGAGTTAGCAAGACGTGATGAAGAGGAAGTATTTGGAGCTATTCTAGCATCACTCAACCAAGAGTAAGAAGTAACTCAAGTGATGCATTCAGATCCACCAAATGCATCACTCGAGTTGGATGAAACAGAAGGATATACAGTGATGCTAGAAGAAGAGATGGAAAATGAAGAAAGGGAAGAGAATGAATGAAGAGAAGAAGAAATTAGAGAAAGGAGAGTTGGCCCCGACGCGTCGTAGCCACGCCCATCTAACGCAGATGAAGGGCCTATAAAATCAAAGAGAGTATCAAGGAAGAGAAGGTTAATACTGGAGGAAGAAGAAGAAGTTGCACCCGGACCTGAGAATGCAACACGTAAAAAAAGGCACAACACGTTGGAAAATGAATTGGAAGAATATGCGATCGCAAGACAAGGGCGAAGGAAAACCAATCTCCAAAAGGAGTTGGAGAATGAGTTAAGAGAGTTGGCTAAAGAGGTAAGAAAACACGTGACAGGGAAACGCGAGGTAACGAAGGCGTTACCTAAGAGAACCACGGGAAGAAAGCGTCAGTTTAGTGACATATTAGTAGAGAAAGGCTTCTTCCCTGAACGCCACCCATTGCCAGTCTATATCATGGAAACCATCAATGCACTAGGGTGGAATCAATTCTGCGTTGGGCACAGTCGCATCTGGACCAACCTTGTTCGCGCGTTCTACAACAGTGAATTCGACATGGAAAAAAACACCACCTTTGTGGAAGGGGTGTTAGTGCACTTCTCGGAAGACAAGATAAATGAAGTGTTCAACTTGAATAGTAATCCTAACGCGGAAGGAAACTGCATCTTAGAGCAACCGATGCCTGGTTAATTGGAAGATGCATTGAAGACAGTGGCCAAACCTGGTAGTAAGTGGCAGACATCAAGGAATTGATCAAAGATGCTTGATTCCGGGAATTTGAACCCAGACGCTAACATGTGGTATTATTTAATCAAACACAACATCGTGCCTACAACACATGATGAAACGTTATCCAGAGAACACATCCTGGCCACTTACTGCGTAATGCAATGCATCCCGTTGGATATTGGGAGGATTATACAAGACCAGATCAAGGCCATCAAGAACAAGCCTCGAGGGCAACTATATTTTCCGTGGCTGATCTGCACGTTATGCGAACGCGAGGGCATCCCTCTGGGGGATGAATATGAAGAAGTCGATGGTCTGATAGACATAAAGGCAGTAAGGCGTCTCCTTCGAGGATCACAACATCAACCAGCCTTACCTGGCAAAGAAGTGGCACTTAGACCTCGACCAACAAAACGGACCCCCAAGAAAAGACGCGTCATGATAGTTGAACACAGCGATGAAGCTTCAAAGAATGAAGAATGTGAAGCTGAGCCAGAAGCTTTGGCTGAAGAAGCGTAGCCTGCACTTGAACTTTTCCATGGCTCACTGATAGCCCAGCTAAAAGGGAGTCCTGAGCAGACGCATCAATAACCCATATTCATAGATCATGACCTCCCTCACTCCATTTATTTGCCCCAATAAAGTCCAATCCAAAATTTTGTGCCGCCTCCAATGATCTTTGAGCGAACTGGGTTAGGGTTCAGTAACGTAGTCGCATTTGAAGACCCAGTTGGACGAGAAAAACCAGTACCCCAATGCAACATAGACTTGGAGGAGTTGAAAACATTCATCAGTGATGAACTCCGATTGTTGGCCGCATCAATTGAAGATCTTCAACAACAAAATCGGGTATTAAAGGATTACTTGAGACAATAGACAAGACGCATGCAAGACCAATTTGTCTACACAATGCAGTATATCAATCAGGTCTTCGTGGGTATGTTTGCCTTGCCTCCGTTACCAGCCCATCTTAAAAATCCCTTGCGCTTCATGGACGAGAACCCTGAAGAAGAACGCAGAGATGATGCACCAGCACAGTAGAACCTTGGGGTGTTGGGTTAAAATTATTTTTTCATTTTGGTTTAATTGTCCTTTTGCTTCTTTTTGCTGTGTTTATGCCATCTATGTTAAAATATGAAAAAATGAATGAGAAGTTATTATCACTTTGATCCTTGCGTTTGTCCTTAGTATACTTTATTTTTGTTCTTTGATTATTTTCTAAGTATTGTGCTTAACCTCACCTCAATGATATCAACTATATGAACTCATAAGCATAAGATAGGCGTTAGGAAAATAGACAAGGCTTGAACTTCTCTTAAAAAAATTAAGTTTACTTTCTAACGCATGCAAGCTTGAAGTCTTACACTCCTTTCAATTTATCAAAGCCTTTTAAAACTTTGTTTCTCTTTTAGCAATAAGGATATAGCTCATCTTCAAATTTGGGGATGAAGGAAATCCGAGTGTAGACGCGTCAATGTATACATCATAAAGAAAAAGGGAAATAAAATAAGAAGAATTTTGAACGCAGCTTCTCTGTCATTACTTCAAAAGAAAGAAATTTCAAATGACATGAGCTTAATTGGAACAGGCACTTAGTCGTAGTTGGATGCTCGCATGACACCCGTGGGGGTAATCCAAAACGAAGTTAAGTATCCTAGACCAATGCATCCCATAAAACTCCTCTATCTAGTCTGAAGAAAAAAAAAAAATACTTTGAAAAAGGAATGAATATTAGATATGAGTTTAGTTGTAAAGGGTTCTCACCCGTAGTTGGATGCTCGCATGACACCAGTGGAGGCAAGCCAAAACGAAAGTGAGATACCTAGAGCAACGCATGGGTAAACAAGTACACAATCGTTTTCTTTTTATCCAGCATTTGTTTTTCAAAAGAAATAGCACCTAACGCATTGCTGGTTTAGAAAAGATTGAAATGTTTTGAGAAATGAAAGGAGTTGCGATGATAAGTCTTCCGCATCGGAAACTAGATATTAGTCCTTTTAAGAAAAGCGTCAATCTAAATTATATTTTCTCAACTCTTATTTCAGCTTTGAGACTAATATGGTGAGAGGTGAAATTTGCACATCTAAGGCAGAGGAGATAGCAAAGAATTATTTTAGAATGCTTGAGGACAAGCATTGTTCAAATTTGGGAGTGGTTGATAACTTGTAAAAATACAAGTTATCTTTGCTCTTAAGTTAGAACAATTAGGGTTTTTAATGATAAACTCTCCTCATTTTTAATAGAAATGCATGAATTTACTTAAACAATAGCAATTTCATGTAAAAGAAGTTTATCACTAAAAATCGCGGCGCTAATGCACTACTTTGCAGGATTTCAACGCAAGAACTGACAATAACGCATTAGATAAGTGTCGCAGGAAACGCGCTAACACATGAGCCATGCGTCGGAGGAAATTCAACGCATAGAAGATTCATTGCTCCAGGCTGATTGTGCCACATCACCACTTGCAAGCATGGGCACCTGCAATAGGCGACTCTGAAAAGCTTCCAGCAGCAGGCGGCGTCTGAAAAGCTTCCAGAGGTCAGGCGGCCAACCAGGACATGGAGTTTAATGTTGACCAGGGTATGGACATAAATGCAGCCCATCCTCCAAGTGGACGAGACCATTGTCCTGAACTGGGAGAAATGCCACTTTATGGTGGAAGAATAGTTCTACGTCACAAAATCTCCAAGCCAGGATTAGAAGTCGATTAGGCAAAAATCGACGCAATTTCCAAATTACCCCCACTTGTGAATGTAAAGACACTTAGAAGCTTTCTGGGACACGCGAGATTTTATAGAAGATTTATTCGCAACTTTTCCCAGATCGCAAGACCCTTAAGTGCGCTGCTAAAAGCTACCCCAAGTATAATTTTGATGACGACTGCACCAAGGCATTTAACACCTTGAAAGAAGCACTAATCCCCGCACCAACTTTGATTGCGCCCGATTGGACGCAACCATTTGCATTAATGTGTGATGCTAGCGAATATGCTGTGGGCACAGTTTTGAGTCAGCATAGGGAAAAGGTGTTGCATCCTATTTATTATGCGAGCAAAACACTGAACTATATGACCACAGAAAAGGAAATGCTCGTAGTAGTATTTGCACTAGAGAAGTTCCAGAAATACTTAATCATAACAAAAGTGGTGGTGTATACGGATCATTCTAAGATTAAATATCTAATGACAAAGAAGGATGTAAAAGCGAGGTTGATACGGTGGGTGTTACTCCTGCAAGAGTTTGACCTAGAAATCAATGACCAAAAGGGCACCGAGAACCATGTCGCAGATCATTTGTCAAGATTGGAAAATTGCAAGGTTCAAGGGACAAAAAAAGATATTGAAGAAAGATTCCCCGATGAGTTGCTAATGGCAGTAGACGTTAATGTTCCCTGGTATGCGGACATAGTAAACTTCATAGTTTGCGGTCAACTACCGGATGATTATACATACCAGCAGAAGAAGAAGCTAAGACATGACGCAAAATTTTATTTCTGGGATGATCCATTCCTGTATCGACAAGGACCTGATCATATAATACGTTGATGCGTTCCTGAGCATGAAGCCAAGAAAATTTTAGAGCTCTGTCATGAGTCTCCATATAGAGGACATTTTGGGGTGTAAAGAACTGCAGCAAAAGACTTACAGTGCAGCTACTTTTGGCCAACTCTGTTCAAAGATGCCATGCCCATGTTGTGCAATGTGACAAATGTCAAAGGACAGGGAATATGTCTAAAAGAAATGAAATGCCATTGACGTTAACCTTAGAAGTTGAATTATTCGATGTTTGGGGAATTGACTTCATGGGCCCATTTCCACCATCCGAAGGTCATCAATATATTCTGGTTTCGGTTGATTATGTATCAAAATGGGTCGAGGCCATCGCATGTGCCAAGAATGATGCAGCCACTATGGCAAAGTTTCTGAAGAAAAACATTTTCGCTCGATATGGGACGCCACCGGCTTTAATCAGCGATGAGGGTTCTCACTTTATCAACCGCAAAATTGCTAACCTGTTGACTAAATTAACCATCAACCACTGTGGCGAACTTTATCAACTGCTTATCACCCACAGACAAATGGGCAGGCAGAAATTTCTAACAAAGAGATCAAAACTATCTTGGAGAAGGTAGTTAATACTGCCAGGAGGGACTGGTCACCCAAGTATGATGAAGCAGTTGATATATAACATGAGCACCCAAGTAAAATGACATGAGCATGTCTCTGTACACCCTTGTCTTCGAAAAAGCTTGTCATCTGCCACTTTAGTTGGAACACAAGGCGATGTGGGCCTGCAAGAAGCTGAAGTTTGATTTAGCCAGTGCGGGGAAAGTCCGGAAGCTGCAATTGAATCAGCTGGTCGAATGGCGAAGGGATGCCTATGAAAATGCAAGATATATAAGGAGAAAACGAAGAAATGGCACGACGACCGCATCAATGACGGACATTCGTTGAATGTTAACAGGTATTTTTATTTAATGCACGTTTGCAATTGTTCCCGGGAAAGTTGAAGTCTCGCTGGTTGGGGCCATTTCGAATAAGACAATCTTTCCTCACAGCACAGTGGAATTAACAACTTTAGACGGAAGCAGCGCATTCAAAGTCAATGGTCAGCAGATGAAGCCCTACCATGGAGGCGACTTCGATCGACGCATGGATATCATTAACTTGGGCAAGCAAGATTAGACCGCTTGCAGGGAAAGCGATTGCGGTAACTCTAAGAACTTCTTTCCATCCGCCTTCCTATATATATTTACTTGCTTTCTTTACCGCTTTCTTTTACAGTTTTCTTAATTCCGCAATTATTGTGAAGTAAGATTAGTCTTTAATGTTTTGGTAATTTAATTTCGCGTAGGTTCCCCTATTTTAAATGTAGTAGCGACGGTCGCATAATTTTGTGAAGGTTGAGATAAATTACTGTAAGGACTTTACGACCTACATTTTTGATAAATTATGAAGAGAGGAAAATAAATTGAAACAAGAGGATGGTGTAGTAAGTGGAAATAAGAAAAGATATGTGTCTAGTACACCCAAATGCATTGCAGTAAGGGGTGTGTTGCACACGTATACGTCCTTTGCCCGGCCTTAGTTAAATGCACCATGTTGAGGTACCCTCTAGAAATATGTTTAGGTAAGGGGTGTGCTGTGGGGATGTATTTGTGTTGCCGTCCTTGGCAAAAATGCATCTGTCTTTATTGGAAGCATAGTATGAATTTTAAATCATGCACTCTTCTTTTATTATTTTGTAAGTTAATCAAATTCTTTGACACCTGTACAGGCAATGAAAATTTTTTGTAATGCGATGATTTTTTATATATTCGTATACTTTGTTAATAGTCAATACAATCAGAGTACATAATTCACGCTACTCTTTGCCTGTGCCTCTTTCTTTATCTTCCTTTATTAATCTTTGCTATATTCTTCCACTTTTATTTTTACGATCTTCATTGCGTTGCTATGATGTATTATGTGTTACACTTAGAAACATTACCCATACTTGTAGATTCTGACTAACACTTAGTTAACTCTTGGTTTAGCAATACTTTACCTGTTATCTTTCAAAGTTATGCTCAAACCTTCTTTTTGAAATTTTCTTCTAAGTGTTTGTCTAGTCTATCTAAACAACGCAATGAAAACTTTGTTCATCTTTAAATTTGGGGGTGGGGAAGGTCTAAGGAGATGAAATCAAAAGTATGTAGTATTTAAGAAAATGCGTCCATTTCCATTTTAAGAAATAATAATAATAATAATAATTTATGCAAAACTCCAATGTCAGTGCAAGGGAAAATTTCAAAATTTTTCCCAACCTGATAAGAGTTTAGTTGTGAAAGGAGTCTGCTCGTAGTTGGATGTTCGTATGATACTCGTAGGAGCAAGCCAAAACGAAGGTGGGTTTCCAAGAACAAGGTAGTATAAACCAAAAAGAGAAAACTAATGCAAGAGACAACTCCTTTGATTATCATGAGTTAAAGTTGAAACTGGCACACAATCGTAGTTGGATGTTCGCATGACACCTGTGGAGACAAGCCAAAACGAAGAGTGTAACCATGACCAACTGTCTCTAAGTGAATAAATGACGCAAAGTTTTGCTCACCGCATATAGATACATCAAGTTGTTTTGATAAAGAAGAGATAAACATTCTATTTTGATAATTAGAAAAGTGTCTTTCAGTAGAATTTTGTTACATAGAAGAATAAAGTAAGGCTTGCTAAGAATTAGCAAGAGGAAAGTGCGATGTTAGGTAATGTGCCTAAGTGTAACATTCGAAGCAACCAGCCATCGTAGAAATATAGGATAGGAATGAAGCATGATTGCCTTAGTAGAAGATATGCTTGAGGACAAGCATATATCTAAATTTAGGGGTGTGATAACTTGTAGAAATACAAGTTATTTATGCCACCTTATCTAGATATTGTGGCCAAAAGTTAGTAATTATGCGCCAATTGTATGAAAATTAGCCTAGTATGACAATAATTATAAATGTTTGCAATTACACCCACTAACGCCAAAAAGATGGAAGACAAGCTGAAGTGTTTGAAGGAGACCAAGTCACCGCTTGTACTTAAGGCTCATGAGAGACTAATCAATGCATCTCTGTCATATTGCGCCCATCGATCAACCATGAAGAGACAATTACCGCAGTGACGGCGTAATGCGACAGTCGGTCCAGAGCTATGCTTCAACCGCATGCGGTAATAAAAAGAAACACCGCATGCAAACCTATGATCGAATGATACAACTTAGCAACGTAAGAGTGGGAGATTGAGACATGTGTACAACTAACGATTGTGCAGAATTGATAGTCTGATTGTATAACAAAAGGAATAATATCCCTCCATCTCTGGAATTACTATAACAATCAAGTGGGGACGACGAGGCCAGAGTCAAAGATCTGCACCTATAAATACCCCATTGATTTCAAAGAAAAATGATGTTATTTGATACGAGGCTAAGTGCTGTAAGATTTTAGAGAGAAAAGGCTAAGCTGACTGCTGAAGAGAAGAAATCTGGGAAAAGAACGAGATAAGGCCGAGAGGTGAATCTCATATCCGACCTGCCATATATCCGATTGAAGCTCTGTGCAAAGACCTCTGCTATCGGTGGAGCAAGCCTGAAAGGGAAGCTCTTCCTGCCATCGAAACCATCTTATCCGGCAAACATATCTCTATCGAATCTGTGCCAAGACATTGGCACTTGTTTGTATCTGTTCTATCTCTCTTTCATTGTATTCAATATTTTTTTTATCTCTTCATTCACACATCATGTATCAAACGCTTAGTAGAAATATTAAATGTTTCGATAGATTCCATTTACCATTTTCTGTCTATTTCCGTTCACCCATTAGTCACTTTCTTCATGATGTCTTCTTAATCTCTTGATGAGCAATATGAATCACTAAGAACTTAATCTTTATTAAAGTTATAAAATACGTTTAGCTAAGGCATGCCAGACGACATCTTCACTTGTGAGAGCAGAAGTGAAGATGTCATTCTGATCTATCGAGAGAAGGTCAGAAGAGTGCGTTAACTAAAGCGAGTAGTACTTCCAGACATGGAAGCAACCTTGCGTTCATTATGTTAGTCTCTATTTCACCACAAACATGTGGGAGCGCGGCTGATCACTAAGAGGTGTACGCGAAGAGAAGAGCGGAACAGTATTTGTACCTTCAATCCAATTAAGAACTTGCGTTGTTTGTATTATTTGTCTCTTTCTTTCTATTCTGTTCATAAGACTTCTCACCGCATCCCACGTCTTTGCACAACCTTCACAGCCAGACTTAATCCTAGCATCTTGTACATGAAGTCCGTATCTTGTAACATTTAGCTTAGGTTTATTGTATTTTTATGTTTTATCGCATCTTTACTGCTTGCCTTTATTTTACAGCAATTTACATATTTGTATAAACTCTTTTTTAAAAAAAAAAAGATTGAAAACCTGGTCGCATATACCATGAACATACCACAATACCCGAAATCATTTCCCCGTGTTCGTCCTCAGATCACATCGAGAAACTTATGGTGGAATTAGACTTGGTTCCATTGTAATGAAACTTGTGACAACGCATGGCATACTACGTGAACACCCATAATTAACCCTGAACAGCTCGTAATGACTGATTCCATCTCTAAAATGTTTGATACCTATAAAATCATTAAATAAACACATTAAACATTGTATCTGTTGGGATTGGTGTCCTGAATCTCCCAGAGTCTCGTAGAACAAACTGTACACATTATTATGAATAAAATAAGAGTTATTATATTTTGCATTTATTCATATCCAATAAACAAAGCTCCATGGTTATTGTATGTAAATTTAAGCATGTATATGAGATATTCAAGTGGATCATGCCTTAAGTGATAACCTCAAAAGGTCTGTAGCATAGAGATTAAGGAGGGATACCTGATCCTGGTGACACTACGGATACGAACCGTTTTGTAGAGGTTTGCAAGTTTTGTGAACTACTACAGATGGTAGATCCTGACCATTCATGTGGAGACATGCGAGCAGGAGTGTCCTTTACAATGAGTTTGTATAAGACCGGATACGAGATGACTAGTCTCTTTATATAACGTCGTGGTTACTTGAGACTTACATCTCACCTAAACGACCATAGGTGACATGACTTTAATCCTGAGTGTTTTGGGAACTTCTGCCTTTGAAGACGGTCCTTTGATTAGTATGGGTGAGAGTGGCCAAATTGCCAACTCAACATGCCTACTTTTTTGGGGATTTGTATGATTTGGGAGCTGGGAACTCAGTTACACAAGATGGAATTCACTCCTTCCCCGAAGCAGGGGTAAGTAGATAGATTGCTCCCTTAAGGGTTGATTCCGGGTCTTGATCATAGTGGCCACAGCTTCTCTTTGGAAGTGAAGACCCGGGCATAGTAGGACTATGAATTATGTTCATTAGAGGGATCAGTGGTACTTAAGGAATTCGATGTAACTACATGGGCAAAATGGTTATTGGCCCAACTGTACTTACGAGTGATTTGTGAAGGGTTATTACACTGTTGATTGGTTGATATGGATACAAAATATATCTGTAGTAAGGAGAGTGCAGCTGTTGATCTTTAGTAGAGTGCCCGATAGTTAACAGATGGTGGATCTCGTGACTAAAGAGTTTAGTCAGTTATTCACATACCATTGGAGCTTCAAGCTACAGGTCCATAAGGTCCCCTTGGTAGCTCAATGGATTCAAGTTGAGAATCAGTTCTTGGTGTTGATTTGAAATTTTCAAATCGATGAGAGGAAATTATTTTATATATGATATGATCGGTGTGATGTACGAGATACATCAAGTGGAGGATTAATGTAAATGAGATTTACATTAAGTACCATGAAGTAGAAAAAGAGCTATGGTTTATATGTTTCATGAGATGAAATATTAAAACTATAGGTTATAAATATAATCTGGTAAGTTTGTTATCATATATATTTATAATAATATTAATTATTGGATAATTATCTCTTTTCTCTAATAACCAATTGAGTGAGAGGTTATTGGTGGTTTTCATGGTAACCGTGATATTAAAGGAAAAACATTTTCCTAAATTTAGTAAGCTTTTGCAAGAGTTGTTATTCTCTGCAAAGACTCACAAATCACTGTCAACTGAGAATTGTTTTCACTAAACGATAGCTAAAATAGAGACTAAACAATCAAGGAGTGATACTACATGATAGTTCACTCAGCTGATCGTAGGTAAACGATCGTGGAGCTTTTGCTATACGATCGTGGAGCATTTGCTATACGATTGAACATTCGTCTACATGATAGACACTTGTCATCTCCCACTTGCTCAATCATGTACATGATTGTTATTCCTCCGGTCTCTTCCTCTAACCAAGTCCACACAGAGACCACACTTCTGAATTCTCACATCGAGAATACCAAGTAGCCATTGTGGTGGTGTCTTACTCAACTCGATTGAGTTTGAGGTTAAAGAGGTCGTTCGTTGGGTTCGTGATCTTGGAGTTCGTTGAATTCGAGTTTGCTATTGATCGTGCTGTGTTGCGGTCGTAGTGTTCGAGCATTCGTATGTTGCTGTCTTAGAGATTGAACGAGCTTTCGTGACCGAGGGAGTTTGAAGCATGAGTCTTCAAAGGTATGATACTCTATCCCTTGATCTTATTGTAAAGCATGTTGTAATTTCGTATTGTGCATGACTGGTAAGTTTCCATTTCGTGACTGTAATTGTTATTTTTCAAATACCAATGGAATTTGCAACGATCATTCCGTTGCTCATGGAAATCCTCATGTCTGATTTCCTTCAGTAATGACCTAGAATTAAAAAGAGGAAAATAACACATTTTCGATGCTATCAAACACCCTCAACTTAATTCTTGATCGTCCTCGAGCAAGGTAGAATCATACATTCACACAAAAATATGCTTGCTCAATCACAAGGGTCGTTACTCTAGTCTCAATAGTCTCTAAGGATAAGATTTGCAATAAAAAATGAAATTTGATTATAATCAATCAATGAAGCACATTTTAAAAATGATTATAAATCTATTCATGCATGAGTGAGTCCAAAGCCCTAACTAGTTAAGCCTGCAAAACTCGAAATGATTTTAAAAGGCTCTCAACTCGTTTTTCCCTACTATGGCTTGAAGGTTGAACAGTTAGGCTTCCTAGACTCAACAATGGAAGGATACACTTAAGGAAACTAAACATTTATTCTTTCTTTCTTTTTTCTTTTTTTGCTTTTTTGTCTTTTTTCTCATTTTCTTACTTTACCCAAAAGAGGAACCTTTATCTAGACATGTCACCTTTGTTTTGGCTTGTCCACACAGCTTACGTGAAAGACATCCAACTACGAGCAACGTCTCCTAATAAGGTGTCGAAGCTTACTCATTCCTCGGGGTACTTTAGCTCAAAGGGAAACTACAAGTGTCATAGTCTCCCTAAGTTAATCATAACCCCAAAAAAGAGGAGTAATCCCCTTAAAAAATAACTACAAACTTGCTTTTACTTTACAACATGCTTTTCATTTTACAAACTTTCTTTTTATTTACTCTACACATGGCTTTTACAATACAAAATAAGAGTTTGGCAAAAAAACTTAGGCATGCATTACTATGTTGAGCTTTTAGTCACTTAACACCTATTACCTAGGCCTTTCGAGGTGACAACAAATGTACAAGCCACATCATACAATTCTAAGCATGCAAGACCTAATTTCATTTGACAAAGGACTTAAAGATGTATGAGAGAAAAATTTTTTTAAAACGGGCTAAAAATCATGATCATACTCTTCAAACATAATTTCATGCAAACCTAATCACAAAGAGGGTGCGTCATCAACTACTCATCATAACAAACCAAATAAAAGAGCAAGCAAGCAATTCAAGCCACAAACATTGTTCGAGCAATATAGTCAAGGACCCTAAGCTATCACAACATACCCCAGCCCCAATTTAAAATGATACATTGTCCCCAATGTATCTCTAATCTAAGCCCAATGAAATAAAAGAGTCAAGGGAATAGAAAACCTCCCTTGATGATGTTTTTGCACACGGGATGGTGGTAAGAGGCTTACGCTTAAATTGATCTTCTTCTTCTTTTAGGGCAAAGGGAAAAAACCTATAAAAGAAAAACAAGAAGTTAACTAGAAAGCAATAAAGGAAAGCAGTAAATTTTTCACTAACTTTCTACAGGAAGAGAAAATTTTTAATGTCGATTACTCGAAGTGACCTGTCCCCTATCAAAGTACAAAAAAATTCTCATATTTCTCTGGTCTCTTTTTGGATGAGTCAATATAGCCCGACAAGGCTATAAGGCTCTTCAGCTTTTGAAGACAACCAGATAGATCAAATTTGTATTTTTTGGAATATGGAAAAAAAAAAAAAGAAAAAGAAAGAATCAAAAGACTCAAATGACCTAAAAGAGTTGAAACAAAGAAAAGATTACATTTAAATAGAGTTCAATCCAAGATCCTCTAAACTAAAGAAAACCCTAGAACTTACCTTCTTACGGGATGAAGAAGACAAATTCGAGCTTCATCTCAACTAATTACATGAGAGGTAGGAAGAAATTAGAGAGAAATGTAAGTGAAAGAGGTGAAAAGATAAAGAAATTGGCTTAGCAGCTGATTGGGGGTCGATTCCTTGCTCTAAAGCAAAGAAAAAACGTTTTATACAACAATCGTAGCGTTGCAATGCTGCACCTAACGTTGCAACCCTACGGCAGACAATGCGCGTGCCTCCATTAGTAGCATTGCAACGCTGCCCTATTTCCATGAGAATGTAAAGCTATCGTCTTTTAGCATTACACAACACTCCTTTTGAGTGTCACAATGCTCCGACTAGGGGGCATAATGGTCCTTTCACATTCTTTTGAAATCTGGTTGCTCAAATTAGCTTCTAATTGCTCCAAATTAACCCTGAATAACTCGTAACGACTGATTCCACCTCCAAAATGCTTGATACCAATAAAATTATTAAATAAACACATTAAACATAGTAAGACCTAGAATTAAGAAGAGGAAAATAGCACATATTTTGTGCATATCCACACACAAGTATATAGCCCCTTATTCTCCTAAGATACTTGAGAATTGTCTTAACTGCAGTCTAGTGATCATATCCGGAATTGGATTGATATCTACTAACAATCCAAATTGATAGCATATATTTGGCCTAATACACAACATGGCATACATAAGGCTACCCACAATTGATACATAGGGAATCCATTTCATATCCTTAACTTCTTGAGGTGTCTTGGTGTTGAGGTGTATGTGAAGGAACTCTAAATAGAAAACTATGTGAGTAGAAGCGGATCATTCCAAATCCTATTGAGAATGAACACAAACAATTACAGTCCAATGGAACAGATTATGCATAAATAATAAATTATAGCATGCTTCTTTAAATGAATAGACAAGGGATAGAGTATGTAAACCTTTGAAGAACCTTTCTTCAAGCATCCCTCGATCGTTTGGCAACTTGTTCAACAGCACGAACTCGAATGCAAAAATCAGAACTCAATTTCACCAAACGACTGAATGAACCTCAATCACAATTGAGTTCAACTCGATCCTCGACCCTCGAGTGGAACTAGAACACCACCACAAGAGTTACCTTGGTATTCTCGGTGTGAGAATCTAGGAGTTATAGGCTCTGTGTGACTTTGGATTGAGGAATCAAGAAGGTAAACGATCGAGTAGACGACCGAGTAAGTGGGAGATGGATGAAATCTATCGTATAGACTAGATACTCGATCGTTGGATGAAGTCTATCGTATAGACTAGATACTCGATCGTTTAGGAGGAAGAAGCCTATCATATAGACTTGCTACTCCATCGTGTAGTAACGAGTAACTATTGTATAGTAAATTCGGTATTCAATCGTTTAGTCTGTGAGATGCTATCATATAGTAAAATATTTTTACTCGATAGTCTTTTCTTTTGTGAAACGATACAATGAATCAACCACTCGACTTGGAAAACAATTTTCCTTTTTTATCTCACAGTTACCATAACCGTGCAAAACCTCCCACTCAAGTCGGTTATTAAATAAAAAGAATAATTAATTGTCATATAATTAATATGTTATAAATAAATATAATAACCAACTTATCATATTATATTTATAACCTATAGTTTTAATATTTCATCATATGAAACATATAAACCATAGTTCTTTTTCTATTTCATGATATTTAATATAAAACATACTTATATTAATTCCTCTAATGATAATATATCAAATACATCATATCGATTATATCACATATAATTGAATTTCCTCTTGTTAATTTGAACACTTCAAACTAACCCAAAATCTGATTCTCAACTTGAACCCATTGAGCTACCAAGAGAACCTTATGGACCTGTAACTTGAAGCTCAAATGTTACGTGAATAACTGACTAAACTCTTTAATCATGATATTCACCATCCGTTAACTGTCAAGCACTCCACTAAAGGCCAACAGTTGCACTCTTCACACTACATATATATTTATGTGTCCATATGACCAATCAACAATGCGATGACAAATCGCTTGTAAGTACAGTTGGGCCAATTTACCGTTTTTTCCCTGTAGTTACATCTAACTCCTTAAGTACCACTGATTCCTCTAATGAACAATAAGTCATAGTCCTACTATGACTAAGTCCTCTCAGGCTAGGAGTGGGTGTGGCCACTATGTTCAAGACCCGAAATCAGTTCTTAAGGGAGCAATTTATCTATTTACCCCTGTTTTGGGAATGAGTGAATTCCCTCTTGTGTGGCTGAGTTCCCAGCTCCCCAATCAGACGAATCCCCAAAATGGTAGGCTTGTTGAGTTGGCAATCTGGCCACTCTCACCGATACAAATCAAAGGACCACCCTCATAGGTAAGAGTTCCCAACTCACTCAGGATTAAGGTCATGTCACCTATGGTCATTCTAGTGAAATGTAAGTCTCAATTATCAACGGCATTATATAAAGAGACTAATCATTTCGTGGTCCGGTCTTATACAAACTCTTTGTATAGAATACCCCCACTCGCATGTCTCCACATGAATGGTTAGGATCAGACCATTTATAGCACTTTACAATACTTGTAACATCTACAAAGCGGGCCATATCAGTAGAGTCATCAGGACAAGGTATCCCTCCTTTATCTATCTACTACAGACCATTTAGGTTATTACTTAAGACATGATCCACTTGTATGTCTCCACATACATGCTTAAGTTACATGAAATAACCACGGGTCTTAGTTTATTGGATTGAGTAAATGCTTATAGAATAACATTTGTTTTGTTAATAAAAATATATTTACAAAGTTTTACAAACTACAAGAATATCAAGAGAATTAGGACACCAATCCCAATAGTATGCTCTAGAGCCACATAGTTATATATTACTTGAATAAATGGTTGATTAGTTTTATATGCAATAATCCATTATACAAATATCCAAGATTATCTGATGTAACTTAAACATGTATGTGGAGACATACATGTGGATCATGTTTAAGTGATACTCTAAATGGTTTGTAGTATATGGATAAGGTTGGGTGCCTTATCCTGGTAACACTATTGATACAACCTACTTTATAGTTGTTACAATTGTTGTAAAGTGCTACAAAATGATCTGATCCTGATTATTCATATGGAGATATTGTTGGAATTGGTGTCCTAATTCTCCCGGAGTCTCATAGTTTGTAAACTATACACATTGTTATGAATAATATAAGAGTTATTTTATTTTGCATTTACTATATCCAATAAACAAAGCTCCGTGGTATTGTATGTAAACTTAAGTATATGAGATATACAAGTGGATCATGCCTAGTGATAACCTAAAAAGGTCTGTAGTATAAGAACTAAGGAGGGATACCTGATCCTGGTGACACTACGGCTACGACCCGCTTTGTAGAGGTTTACAAGTGTTGTGAACTACTACAGATGGTAGATCCTGACCATTCATGTGGAGACATGCGAGCAGGGGTGTTCTATACGAAGAGTTTGTATAAGACCAGACCACGAGATGACTAGTCTCTTTATATAATGCCATTGATACTTGAAACTTACATCTCACCTAAACGACCATTGGTGACATGATCTTAATCCTGAGTGTTTTGGGAACTCCTACCTTTGAAGGCGGTCCTTTGATTAGTATGCGTGAGAGTGGCCAGATTGCCAACTCAATAGGCCTACCTTTTTAGGGATTTGTTTGATTGGGAAGCTAGAAACTCAGTTACACAAGATGGAATTCACTTCTTCCCAAAGCCGTGGTAAGTAGATAGATTGCTCCCTTATGGGCTGATTCCGGGTCTTGAACATAGTGGCCACAACTTAACTCTTTGGAAGAGAGGACTAAGTCATAGTAGGACTATAACTTATGTTCATTAGAGGGATTAGTGGTACTTAAGGAGTTAGATGTAACTACAGGGGTAAAACGGTAAATTGGCTCAATTGTACTTAGAGCGATCTTTGAAGGGTTATCACACTATTGATTGGTTGATATTAACTCAAAATATATTTGTAGTGAGGAGAGTGCAGCTGTCGGTCTTTAGTGGTGTGCCCGACAGTTAACTGATGGTGGATCTCGTGACTAAAGAGTTTAGTTAATTATTCACGTACCGTTGGAGCTTCAAGCTACAGGTCCATAAAGTCCCCTTGGTAGCTCAATGGATTCAAGTTGAGAATCAGTTCTTGGAGTTAATTTGAAATGTTCAAATTGAAAAGAGGAAATTTGATTATATATTATATAATCGGTGTGATGTATAAGATAAATCAAGTGGAGGATTAATGTAAATGAGATTTATATTAAGTACCATGAAATAGAAAAAGAACTATGGTTTATATGTTTCATGAGATGAAATATTAAAACTATAGGTTATAAATATAATATGGTAAGTTGGTTATCATGTATATTTATAATAATATTAATTATTTGATAATTATCTCTTTTTCTCTAATAATCATTTGAGTAGGAGGTTATTGGTGGTTTTATGGTAACCGTGAGATAAAAGAAAAAATGTTTTCCTATTTTTTGGAGAGTTACCCAATTTAGAAAGAAACTCACGAAATGCTATCAAGTGAAATCGTTTCACTAAGCGATAGCTCATCGAGAGACTAAAAGATCATGGAGTATCACTATACTATAGTTCACTTAGTTGGTCGTAGCTAAATGATCGTTGGGCATTGTCTATACAATAGGCTATTGTCTTCTACACAATTGAGCACATCGTCTATACGATAGACTGTGTCGTCTCCCACTTGCTCAATCGTCTACACGATTGTTGTTCCTTCAGTCTCTTCCTCTAACCAAGTCCATACAGAGTCCACAACTCTTGGATTCTCACACAGAGAAAACCAAGGTAACAATTTTGGTGGTGTCCTCACTCAACTCGATTGAGTTCGAGGTTTTGGAGGCCGTTCATTGGGTTCGTGTTGTTCGTGTGGTGTTTATTGTGGATCGTGTTGTGTTGCGGTCGTTGTGTTCGAGCGTTCGTGTATTGCTGTCGTGGACGCTTGGAGTGTGATCGAGGGAGTTTGAAGAATGAGTCTTCAAAGGTATGTATACATTCCTCGATATCTTATCAGCATGCTGTAATTTCTAGTTGTTGCATGACCAGTTAGTTTCCATTTGTGTACTGTAATTGTTTATGTTCAATTTCGAATTAAATTTGGAACGATCATTCCGCTGCTCATGGAAATCCTCATGTCTGATTTCTTTCAGATATGTGAGTGGGGATATCCTATACAAAAATTTTGTAAAAGATCGAACCATGAAATGCATAATCTCTCTTTATAACGTCGTTGCTAGAATAGACTTGCATTTCACTAGGATGACTATAGGTAACTTGACCTGAATTCTGAGTGAGTTGTGAACTCCTACCTATGAGACGAGTCTTTTGATTTATATGGGTGACAATGACCAGATTTTTTGGCTCAATAGGCCTATCATTTTTGGGGTTCATCTGATTGGGGAGCTGGGAACGCAACTACACAAGAAGGAATACACTCATTCTCTATTCCTAGGGTAAGCAGATAAATTTCTCCCGTAAGGGCTGATTCTAGAGCTTGAATAATGAGATAAGGAGGGGTTCAATTATAGTTGGACTATGACTAATTATTCATTGGAGGGATCAATAGTACTTAACAAGTTAGATGTAACTATAGGGGTAAAACGATAATTTGACCCAACTGTACTTACGAGTAATTTGTGAAGGGTCAATGCACTATTGATTGATTACCAATAGTCACATAAATATATCTGTAGTGCAAAAAGTGAAACTATCTGTCTTTAATGGAGTGACCAACAGTTAATGATGGTTCATTAGTTTAATTAAAGAGTTTAATTAATTAATCAAGTATCATTGAAGTTTCAATCTATAGGTCCAAGGTCGCCTTGTTAGCTCAATAAGGACTAATGAGAATCAAATTAATTTTTGTTTGGTTCAAATTAATTAAAGGGAATTAATTGTATAAGATACAATTGAATAATGTATATCAACATTATAAAGTATAATGTATGTCGATACATTATATAGTTTTATGAGAGAAATAAATATTTGAATATGATTCAAATATCAATTATATGAATATGAACCATATATATTAAAATTAATATGAATATGATTAATTTTAAGTTCATATAGTTTTATGAGAGATAAATATTTGAATACGATTCAAATATTAATTATGAATATGATTCATATAGAAACTATATGTTAAAACTAATGTGAATGTGATTCATATTAAATTTATATAGTTTTATGAGAGAGATAATTATTTAAATGTGATTAAAATATTATTTATATGAATGTGATTCATATACATACTATATGTTAAAATTAATATGAATATGATTCAATTAATACCATTGGTTATTTGAGAGAATAATAAACTATAGGTTATATTATATGTGATATAATATAAACTATAGATTACATGTTATATGTAATATAACATATAGTTTAAATATATATTAAAGTGGTTAATATATATTAAATTTAAATTTTTGAATTTGAATTTGAATTTGAATTAATGACTCCCTTTGGAGGTGGTTGGCTGAACGTGAAAGAGTTTCACATATAATCTTCATCTTCTTCCTTAGATCTCTTTGGGTTACTACACTGTGCGATCCTCTCAAAAAAATTCTCTCAAGCTCTCAACCTCTTCCTTTACACAGAATTAAGAACTAGAAGCCCACAACTCTCTGATGATTCTCATCCTTGAGAATAATAAGGAAGGTGTCCTAGTGATGTCCACTTGTTGCTGTGTTCGTGGTGTCGGGTTCGTAAGATTAAGAGAAGAAGATGTGTTGTGGAGACGAAACAAGAAGACGGTACTTCAAGGGTATGTGATGTGTCTTTCCCTTCTTTTATCTGTATTTTCATAGTAGCAACATGTTTAGGTTTTTGCTTATCCTTAGCTTTCGTCACTCTGTATTTTGAATGTTCTGTAAATGAATTTAGAGACAATGACATCTAATTGCTTCCATTGCGGGGAATTCCAATCTCTTCAATTGGTATCAGAGCCAGGTTGAGTCTCTAAATTTTGTTTTCAAACTTTAACTCAGAGTATTGGTGGGTATATATTCTATATTATGAATGTTGAAAGTTTTATTTTTACACATTGAATGGTTTCGAGATTGACGTTAGACTTACTGCTTAATTGAGTCAGTTTGTAAGGGCTCATTGTATCTTTTGGCATTAATTTCTTGAAATTGGGTCTGTATGCAGGTTCGTATCATTTGTGATGGTGTTTTGGCTTTTATTTGGAGAAATTCAAAGCAAGAACGTAGCAATTCGGATGATCGGGTGAAGCAGAGCAAACATTCTACCTTAGAGCGTAAGGCTAGAGCATTGCAATGCTCGTCTTACGCTGTAAGGTAGACGGCTCAATGTCCAACGCTCCAACCACAGTGTTGCAATGCTGTGTGGAGCATAGTGCTATGCTCAGTGAATCAATCACCGTTGTCACGACACTCGGCTAGAGCGTTGCAATGCTCTGAACGTGAGGCATGCGTGCAGTAACCGTTCTAGATCGTGGCTTCAAGTCTTGGGGCTGCAGTTAAAAGCATTTTTTGTATTTTATTAATTATTAATTTTTAATAATTAATTGTATTTATTTGTTTTTCATTAATTAAATATAATATAAATGTTGTGTTAATTTAATTAATGTTTAGGATGTCAATCTCTGTCCAATGTTGTTTTTATATTTATTATACATGTGATGTATGATTTATTTATTATATTGCATAGTGTATGTCATACAGTATAAAAATCCCATCAAAGGATAAACGTTAGTTCATGCATCATTTTAATATAGATGTTATATTACATAGTTGCATGATTTAATTAAGCATGCTCATGCATCATATTTAATATAATCATTATATTATAAGATGCATTTATAATATGCCCATGTATCATTTATATTATAAGTATTATAATATATAGTACAGATGGATGGGTGAATGTTATTTTATTTTTATTACTTTATTATATAATTTTTATATATGTTATGAAGAAAATGAAGATGTATAGAGCATGACACCACTTTAGCAAAATTATAATTGTTATAATTTTTTAAAGTATATCGTTAGATGCATGTATAGGTTTTAATTATTTCATTAATTCTTTATAAGTGTTATAAGTTTAATGAAATTAGAATTAAAATCTATAATAAAGAGTTGTGTGCAAACATAAATTAAATTAATTTTAAATGATTTAAAATTAATTTCATTTAGACCTATGTTAATAATATTTCTAATACAATTATAAATAGGTTTAACCTTTTAATTTTCGTTTAATAGAATTAAACTGGATTAAATAAAAGAATAAATTTATAACATAATTGTCTATAAGGGACCTTTGTCTAAGGAAGGTTTTGTCTAAGGTTGGGGTATTTAAGCTGACGAAAATGGAACAACCCTACCTTGGAACCGACTTGGAAGGTGAATTAGACAATAATGTTTTAAGCATGCAATAAATGATTAAGTTTATTAAAGTGCTAAATAAACATGAATCATTTATTGTTAAAATATCCAATATAAGAGTTATATTGGACCTATGTTAATAATATTTCTAATACAGTTATAAATAGGTTTAACCTTTTAATTTTTGTTTAATAGAATTAAATTGGATTAAATAAAAGAATAAATTTACAACATAATTGTCTATAAGGGACCTTTGTCTAAGGAAGGTCTTTTCTAAGGTTGGGGTATTTAAGCTGACGAAAATGGAACAATCCTACCTTGGAACCGACTTGGAAGGTGAATTAGACAACAATGTTCTAAGCATGAAATAAATGATTAAGTTTATTAAAGTGCTAAATATACAAGAATCATTTATTGTTAAATATAAGAGTATATTGGGCCAAATTAGCCTAATTTACCTAAGTAATGAACTTTCGTTTGTAAAATACTTAGTGGGAGGAAAAAGATGTGTATGATATGTCATTTTTTTACTCACGTTCTCCCTAAAAGTTCATATCGTGAGACTCATGCTCGACCTCGAGGCATCTTGGGAGCGTCCCCCTTCAGATGGTATTTTCATGAGTCAATATCAAGGTGAATGGAGAAAATATTTTTAGTAAGTGGGAGAAGGATGTGTGTCAACATGTCCTACGATCTCCTTCATTGGTTTGCATCGTGAGATCTTCTTGCATGACCTCGGGGCACACTGGGAGTATCTCCCTTTGGATGGTTTGTTCATTATGTCAATATCAGGGCGAGCTCCAAAAATAGATAGGATTGCTTTAGTTTTTGTTCCAATTAATTTTTCCCTTCGACTAGCTAATTGGAACGAAACTCTAAGGTCTAAAATGGTGGGTCACACTTACAAGAAATTATTAAGCAAGTTAATAATTTATTGACCAAATAAATGGTAACTAATTGTTATAGGAATAAGAGTTATTTTGGTGTAACAATTGGTTGAGAATGTCTCAATCCAGAGAAGAAATGACTGACCACCCTTTGGAGCTTTTATTCTAACTCACTGGAGTATCATAGCAAGAGAAATTTTGAATTAATATGAATTAGATGCATATTAAATCTATTGGGTTCATTCTTTTAATTTCTATGTTGAATAAGAATGGATAATAGATTACATATAGTAAATTAACATGTTTTATATAATTCAAAGTTATGCTGTTTCAACTCAATGGTTTTATTTTTTTACTACCGATATAAGTCAAAAGATTTGATAAATATGTTACTTTGAATAGTCTTCAACATATAATGACACTGTATTTTTGTTTTTTATTTGGGAAATGTTCTAAAAAGGAATATTGTTGTCAATTTAGCTTATTTTTATTGTCTAGATAATATATTATGTGTCCGGACTATAAGATAAGGTCATGATGAAACATATTTTATGTTGGAATCACGAGAAGTTGTATGACTTCCAAAGTTAAGTATTATCTGAGTCTAAGAAAATAATTAGATCTAGTAAAGAAAGTGTTTCCAAATTAGTTTGGTATGTCACATAATGAGGAATTGTAGAAATACCTCAAAAGGATGAAAAATAAGAATAAGTAAATCTGATTTACTAAGTTCTTGGTGGAGAATATAGATTCACACATTGATAGTTGAATAATGATTCAATATTAGAATTTTTCTTCATTACAATTAAATTGTAAATATTGACCAATATTTAATTCAGTAGAATGGTTCTACTAGTTGGCAATGGGAAGTCCATCCCAAGTAGTGGGAGGCATTGAAATGTTGTTTATTTATGTTGAATATAGTTCTTTTATCACCATAAGCGAAATTTAATTTCTCCATACTTTATTACTAAACATTTCATAGAGTATGAATAGTTTTAGCAATAAGGCATGTTTTCAAAAGTTGTTTCGAAAATATTCCTTTAGTTTCTTATGTTAGATGAGCATATTTTAGTTTCTGCCAAAATGAATGAATTAGAGTGCTTATTGATCCTTGTTGCTTGCGTTGCATGCTAATAATCTCTTACATCTGGATCACTTCGTTTGTAGTATCTTTACACAACTTGTAATAGCTACAGAGTAGGCCGCATCCAATAGTGTTACCAGAATAAGGTACCCAACCTTAATCACGTACTATATACTGTTTTGGCTATTTACTTGAACTTGATCCATCTCTATGTCTCTACATAATGTTCAAGTATTCATATAATAGCCATGTATCTTAGTTTATTGGATTTAGACTTTTACGTATGCAATTTATAGAATTAATAATAAGTTTATTGACTAAAGAATATGTTTATCTTTTAAAAACTGCGGGTTTTAGGACATAAAACCCAACAATACTCCCACTTGGACTAAATCTCCATTGGATCAATATATACAAATATATATAATGTTGAGTTACACTGAGAGAACAAAAAGTATAAATACAATGAACTAGGGCATTAGATACCCATAATTCTCCCACTTGCTCTGTGATAAATATCTCGTAGACCTAGTCCTACTAGGTGGCCCTCGAACAATTTAGTTGAGAGGGTCTTTGTAAATGGATCAACTAAGTTATCTTATGAGGCTATCTGCATGACAATCACGTCTCCTCTGTATACAATCTCCCTGATGAGATGGTACTTTCGCTCGATGTGCTTTCCTCTTTTATGGTTTTGAGGTTCCTTTGAATTTGTAACTATTCCACTATTGTCACAATAGAAGGTGACAGATAGGTGCATATCAGAAATTACTTCCAAGTCAATCAGGAACTTTCTGAGCCATACTACTTCTTTTGCTACTTCATTTGCAGCTAGATACTCAACTTCCATTGTAGAGTTAGCAATACAACTTTGCTTGATGCTTCTCCACATAACAACTCCTCCATTTAGAGTGAATATGGACTCCGGAGTTGATTTTCTTGAATCAATATTGGTTTGAAAGTCAGAATCAGTGTATTTAGTAAGGATCAAATCCTCAGCACTATACACGACTATACAATCTCTCGTTCTCCAAAGATACTTGAGAATGTTCTTAATGGTAGTCCAATGATCATATCCAGGATTGGATTGAAATATGCTGACTATTTCAACGGCATAGCATATAACGGGATGAGTATACAACATTGCATACATTAAATTCCCTACTGCTGATGCATATGGAATTCGTTTCATATCCTCAACCTCTTGAGTTGTCTTAGGACTTTGTTCCTTAGACATATGAATTCCATGTCTGAAAGGCAACATTCATTTCTTGGAGTTTTGCATTTTATACCTAGACAACATCTTGTCTATATAAGATGCTTGAGACGGTGCTAATGTTCTTTTCTTGCGATTCCGAACTATTTGGATCCCAAGAACATACTATGCTTCTCCCAAATCTTTCATTTGGAATTGTATAGCCAGCCATCTCTTAACGTCAGCTAGAAATTCTACCTCAACTTCATTCCCAATGAGTAGAATATCGTCAACATACAACACTAGAAAAGCGACAGTTTTGTTAACAATTTTCTTGTATACACAAGGTGCATCAACATTTTGTTCAAAGCCATAAGATTTGATCGTAGTGTCAAATTTCATATTCCAGTATCTAGATGCTTGTTTCAACCCATAAATAGATCGATTAAGTTTGCAAACCTTTTGCTCTTGACCTTGTTCAATAAACCCTTCTGGTTGAGATATATAGATACTCTCTTCAAGATAGCTACTCAGAAAATCTGTCTTAACATCCATTTTCCATATTTCATAATCATAAAATGTAGCTATGGACAAGATTATTCTAATTGACTTTATCATGGCAACCAGAGAGAAAGTTTCTTCATAATCTACCCTCTCTCTTTGGGTAAACCCTTGTGCCACAAGTCTTGCTTTGTAGGTCTATACCTTACCAGCTTGTTCTCGTTTTCTCTTGTAGATCCATTTGCAACTAATAGGTTTTACCCCTTCAGGTTGATCTACAAGATCCCAGATAGAATTCAAATACATAGATTCCATTTCAAGGTCCGTGGCTTTAATCCATTGGTCTTTATCCACACCATTCATTGTTTGTTTGAAAGACAATGGATCCTCTAAGCCATCATCTGGTATGATGACTTGAGTTTTAGTTAAACTCATGTACCAGTCAGGCTGTTGCATAATCTTCCCACTATGACGAGGCATTCTCAACTCTTGAGAAGGATGTGAAATACCAGTTTCATCAACAACTCTTGTTGATGTATTTGTCGTTTCACTGGACATTTCTTCTATTACTAGCTTACTGCGAGGTTGATGATTCTTCATGTGATCTTCCTCCAGGAAGATTGCATTTGTTGATACAAATACCTTGTTTTCCTGAGGATCGTAAAAGAAACCACCTTTCGTTTCTTTTATTTTAAAAAGTATCTAATGCATTGCTGGTTTAGAAAAAACGGGAATGTTTTGAGAACGAAAGGAGTTGTTGACGAAAAGCTTACTGCACCTAAAATAAAACATTATTCCTTTTAGAAAAGAATCAACCTGCGTTACATTTTCCAAACTCCAGTCTCAAGCTTATAAGTGAATATGATGAGAGGTGAACACTGCACACTAAAGACAAAGGAGATAACAAAGAATTATTTATGGAATGCTTGAGAACAAGCATTGTTCAAATTTGGGGGTGTGATAACTTGTAGAAATACAAGTTATTATGGCTCAAAAGTTGGAACAATTAGGGTCTTTAATGATAAAATCTCATCATTTTTAGATAAAACGCATGGAATTACTCGAACACTATCAAACTCATGCAAAAGAATGTTTATTGCTAAAACACTGCGACACTAATGCATGATATTGCAGGATCTCAAAAGAGGCTAACGCATGATTAAGAAAAGTGTCGCAAGCAAAGTCTAACGCATGGGGCATGCGTCGGAGGGATTCAACGCAAGGAAGATTCATTGATTCAGGCTGTTTGTGTCAAATCACCACTTGCAAGCATGGGCACCTGCAGCAGGCGGCGTCTAAAAAGCATCTGAGTGTCAGGCGGCTGACCATAGTATGGAATTTAATGCTACCCACCATCAAGTTAGAGAAGACCGACGCCTATAAATAGAAGAAATCCCACCAGTTCCTAGCTTTCCGAGTTTTAGTTCTCAAGTTAGATAGTCGGAGCTTATATTAGAATCTTAGATCCTTAGAGCTGTGCTATGGTGCCAAGAAGAACAAGAGGGAAGAGAACCACCACCATCGCCGATCAAGGAGTGGAGGAAGTCGAGCTCGAGAAAGACACTTCTTCCAATTCTTCCACAAGTGGTTATACACGACTAGAATTGAGCCAAAGAGGATAAGACATTGTACTCTGCGGCTTGACTTCTTCCATTTCATCTAACTTATCGCTTTCATCTTTTCATTTGATTAAGTATTGGTTTTGTAAAGACAATCAGTTTCTTTATAAATTCATATATTTGATCTATCATACTTTGCCATTGTTTATTTCTTGTTTATGTTGGATGCATCTATACTTCATTCCAAATTCCATTTCGAACGCTTAAGCCGACTAAATCAATTGGTAAAAGCATCTTTACCTTAAACTATTTGAGAGAATAAGTAAGCCAACATCAAGTTAGAATGCCTAGTACATCTAGAGATAGACATACTGGTGTTTTATTGCATCCTGTGTTTGACGTATACATCCTAGAGATAGGTATTGTATGATATTCGCATTGAGAAGTGTCAAATAGAGTCTAACGCATAAACGTTGATAAACAAGTCATCTCATTCGCATTATATTCTTGTTCGTGTACATCCAACTTAGATCGATGCATATCACTTGAATTAAACTCCATTTTCACAGGACCCATCATTCTTTACTCGACCCTTTAGTATCTTTTTGCACACACACACACAAAAACTTAGTGTAAATAACTCATTTCTCCATAAACTTAGGATATCCCTACAACAGTTATAACGCAAGGTCTGCGTTAGCTTTAATCTGAATACCTGAGTTTGACTCTGGACTTACCAGGAACCTAAGTTGGATTTATACTTGGATCTAATTTAGGAAAATTTGAACGTCAATAGAGGAGTGTCATGCGTCCTGTTGCACATCACTAATGCATTAACGCGTTACTAACGCATCATAAACACATCAATGCATCATTCATAATTACACTCATTTTTCCAATTATTTTATACAATACACTCCTAAGCTCGAATCACGAAATCATCGAACATTAGCTTTCCTTTTTGTATTTTAAGGCAATTTCACCCGGTTCATCAAATTTTATTGTTTATACATGTGATGTATGGTACTTATATGTCAAAGTGTTTTTCATATAGTTATAAACTCACCTTAGGTTGTGCAATTATTCATGCATCATGTATTATAAATATTATAATCATGAAGAAATTACTTGAAAGCATGCGCATGCATCATGAAATATAAGAGTTATATTTTGCATGCATTGAGCATTATCATGCATCATCTTTTTATTATAAGTGTTATAGTCTAAGGGTGAATGGAAGCATGTTTTGCTTGGTTCATTGCGGTTTTTGTATAAGTGTTATATAAAAGAAGTAGCAACGAATGGACAATGCATTGAGTATGGCACTTAGGTTGTTTATAATCGTTATGAATTTCTTGCATGTGTTAGCTTAACATTGTGGTTATTTTCGTTTATGTGTTATAAAGGAAATTAGACCTAAAATAAAAAATTCAAATTTGCATGCGAACTTAGGGTGAACTCAAGTTTTTTTAAAGGGGTTTTAAAATTGGATTGAGATAGACCTAAGTTCAAGTGGTTCTAAAGAGTTTAATAACCTAGATTAATCTTTTAAAATTAGTTTAATAGGATTAAATTGGTTAGAATAAAAGATTAAATTTGTTGTAAACCTATCTATAAGGGAACTTTTGTCTAAGGCGGGTTCTGGCTAGGCTGGGGCTAAGTTGACGGAAACATAACACCCCTACCTGGGAACCTACTTGGAAAGGTGAATTAGATAGATTTTCAACAGGCATGCGATGATTTGGTCAAAGACTCCGTTAAAGAGTTTAATGGATGATGATCAAAAGTTGTTCAACTATCCGAGGTAAAAGTTACTCTTGGGAAAACCTAAAAGTCACTTAGTTAAAATCCTTCGCCGTGTTTTTTCTAAGTAAGCTAAACCCTAGGTTATAAAATACTCATTGGGAGGAAGAGCGTATCAGATATGTCTATGATTCCACTCACGTTTCTCCCTGTATGTTCACACCGTGAGATTCATGCTTGGCCTCGAGATGTCCAGGATGCATTTCCCTTAGGATAGTCTTTGCATGAGTCAATTTCAAGGTGGATGGAGAGAGTATTTATAGTAAATAGGTAAAGGGTGTGTGTCAACATGTCCTATGGTCTCTGTCATTGGTTCACACCGTGAGATCATTTTGAACGCCCTCGTGTCGCCCTGGAAGCGGCCCCCTTAGGATGAGTTTTGTGCAGTTGGTCAATATCAAGGTGAACTCTAGAAATGGATAGGGTCGCTTTAGGTTTTGGCCCAATTGGACTTTTTCCCTTCGGATTGGCCTTTTAGGATGGATCTCTAGGGCTTAAAATGACGGGTCACACTTACCGGAGATTGTTAAGTAAGTTAATGATCTCTTGGCCAAATCAATGATGGCTAGTCGTTATAGGAGCAAGAGTTCTTCTGGTATTAATTACTAGTAGAGATCTTCTCAATTCAGAGGAGGGATAACTGACCTCCCTTAGACGGCTTTTGTCCTAAGCCTTTGAAGCGTCATTGTGAAACTCGATGTCACACGGGGTTCATGTTAGTTTTGTTAAAATCTTGTTGGATGTTGTTTTGTTTTACAAGGGGTATTTGCTTAAAACCTAACATAGGTCAATGCGTTTTTCTTTTCAGCAACTCATTAGTATTTCCGTTTAAAGCTTTTAAAAATGACCTTACATTAGAAAGAATCATGTGAAACGAATTTCGTGGCAAATGACCTCCATCCCACTACTCTCCAAAAAAGAAGACAAGACAGTAAATATGTTTTATTGGTCTTGAAGACATGTCTGGTAGAGAATGATGATTCTGCCTAGATCTTTGATTCAGGTGCTACCAATCATGTCAGTACCTCTTACCAAGGATTCAGTTCCTGGATAATGTTGTTGATGACATGCATAAATGCATGTCATTTTAGGCCTTTTACTTAGAATTATGAATGTTGTTAGGCAGAGTATGCGGCAATTATGATAGGAATTCACGAGAAAGTGAGCTTGCGTCATTCAGCATGATGAATCACGGCTAACCCATTATTATCCATTATTATGTGTTCAATGTTCTATTTTTGTAGCTAATACAAGAAGTGGACGAAAACGCGAAAATCGGACCACCGCATAGGTGACCGCATGCGGAGAAACACTCCATCGCAAAGGCGAACGCATTCGATCAACGCATGGATGTTGCGGTCATTAGCCGCATGCATCCATCGCATGGGGGTTGCGCTCGTCAAGCGATTGTGGTCATCGTGTAGAGTTATGGTATTAAGTGAATGTGGACACTGAATGATTGCGGCTACACGATAACGCATGATAAAGGGATCAATGCAAGGTTGGTGGAATGAACGCATCAAGCATCGACCTTGAGAAAATAAAAAGTTGATGTTGACATTTCACCTACCATGCCGTTAGTAACAGAGGTTCAGAAAGGACTAAACACGCCGAATGTCAAAATCAGAACAGTCCATTAATGTTGTCACAATCTAGGCTCTATATAAAGAAGCCGATGAGCAGAAATTCAAGTTATACAAGGTTTTCGCCTGAGGTTCACCTAGGGCGGATCCTTGTGATCCAAACAAAAATGCGTGAGAAGACGCTTGAGAGTACTTCACCTCCTTCATCCATTCCGAGTAATGACTGGAGCCTTCGATCGGAGCTAGATCTCGGGAGAGTTAGCTCTACCGCCCATCCATGGCACCACCGGCAGCCTTGACGCACATCCGCTGGAAGCAAGTTTTACTTCCAGCCGGTCATTTCATTTTCCTTTCTTTTCTTATATTGTATTGTATGATATTTTGTGATTAAGGAGTTAATACAATTTGTTTTCAATGCATTTCTCTGTTTCCTTTGACTCCATCTCCATCTTTTTTGCTTAGCATCCTTACTTTCATTGCAACACTTAGTGAGATTGCTTGGGTATCGCATACTTAGTCATGTGGATCAGGGATATGAAGCATGTAGCAACCAACAGAGAAGTGTACGTTGCGTGAGTGTGTGAGTAACCTTATTTGCTTAGTGTGAAGATGTGGCACTGCCTGTCTAGAGGCTAACGCAATGCTTGTTTATGAGTAAAGTCAGCAACAACCAACTGCCCGGAAGGGTAAGTGGTTGGTCGCATTAAGCAATGTATGCATTGTTCACTAGAAATAGGAATAATCTTAGGTCAGCCAAGTTCATGCAGTTACCTTGTCCTATGAGCGCATCATTCATCATTTAGGCATACTTGGGAGAGTAGTCTAAAACCCAAATCTAAGACTCGAGAGAGTGGATTGGAACGCATAGGCAAGAACAGGGAACTTAGAGATAAGCTCCGTTTGCTAACCTGCATCGCATGCACCCTAGGAATAGGTATGATATTATGTGGTCGCCTTATTTGTGTGTGTGTCACTTTGTAATCGCATAAATAAGAATAGAGGCTTATGTGTAGGTCCTATAGACTTATCACATATATCGCATGCATTCTAGCATTAGAAATCGTAGCATTCGCATTAGGAGACTATTGTATGTGTGTTGCGTGATCGCGTGGCTTGCATTGACTAAGGTTGCCCTTGTGGTCACTCTTAAGGGTTGCAATGAAATCATCTCTACATTTTATCTATTTTCCCATTCATTTATTTCATGTCAAGAGTTGTCGTGTCTCTACCTCCCATGCATATTCTCATTGCATTGTCTATTGCTTAGGAGTAGGAGTAAGTTATTACCCGAGAAACTTGTATTCACGTTATACTTCGCATGAGAGCAAGAAAACTTATGACAAGACGCATGGTCATTGCATACATTTATTAATGCATATTCATTCTAATGCATGACCATCGATGCATGACTATCAACACATACACTTAGAACATGCATCACATATTGCCTCCAAGGGATTTTAGTTGTTGAGTAATTTGGCATCTAATTTCCCTTCACCAGTTGTCACAGGGAGAGATGACTCTTCGAGTGGTACTGGTGAGGTTGTTTCAGCTATTGCTATAGGCAGACTAAAAATATTTGTTGATAAGAAACGTTATCTGTTACTAGATAATGTTTTTGTAGTTCCTAATCTCGGTTTCTTGTCTCATTGAATAAGGCTCTACCGTCTCCTTTTCTAAGAATAAAGTATTTATTTTCAAGAATAGAATGGAGATTGGTTATGGTTCAATAGAAAATAACTTATATGTACTAAGATAGTCAGTCATAAAAGCCTTGTTTAACACTGAAATGTTCAATATGGCAACAACAGCTAAAAGACCAAAGGTTTCTCCAAAGTAAAATGTCCATCTTTGGCATCTAAGGTTAGGTTACATCAACATCAATAGGATTGAGAAGTTGGTGAAAAGTGGACTTCTAAAGATTTTAGAAGAAAACTTCTTGTCGGTATGTGAATCATGCCTCGAAGGCAAGATGACCAAACGACCTTTTACTGGAAAATGTTACAGAGCCAAGAAAGCCTTGGAGCTTGTACATTCAGACCTCTGTGGTCCAATGAATGTTAGAGCTCGAGGTGGGTATGAATATTTCATCTCTTTCATAGATGATTATTCAAGGTTTGGGTATCTCTTCCTAATGCAACGTAAGTTTGAAGCCCTTGACAAGTTCAAGGAGTATAAGGCTGAAGTTGAAAACTTGTTAAAAAGATAAAAACACTACGATCTGATCATGGTGGAGAGTATATGGACCACCAATTCTAGAACTATATGATAGATCATGGGATTGCGTGCCAACTCTCGGCCCCAGGTACACCTCAGCAGAATGGTGTATCAGAAAGGAGAAACAGAACCTTGTTGGACATGGTTCAATCTATGATGAGTTATGCTCATCTTCTAGACTCATTTTGGGGTTATGCAGTACAGACTGCATGTTATATCCTGAACAACGTTCCCTCGAAAATTGTTTCTGAAACACCTTTTGAGTTATGAAGAGGCCATAAAGGTAGTTTATGCCACTTCAGGATTTGGGGCTGTCCGACACATGTGCTAGCGACTAACCCAAAGAAGTTGGAACCAAATTCGAAGGTTTGCCTCTTTGAGGGCTACTCTAAGGAAAAAAGAGAAGGATACTTCTATGATCCAAGTGAGAACAAAGTGTTTGTTTACACTAATGCTATCTTTTTGGAAGAAGATCACATGAGGGATCATAAGCCACGAAGTAAGCGCGTTTTACGTGAGATCTCAAGTGAGACTGAGACTGCTGAGGGTTCAACAAGAGTTATTGAATAGACTGACAGATCAACAAGAGTTGTTGAGGTCGACGTAGTAGGAGGGTTATGAACCCACTGGATCGCTACATGGGTTTGACTGAAGCCCAAAACGTCATTACAAATGATGGGGTTGAGGATCCGTTGTCTTTTAAGAAAGCAATGGAGGATGTTGACAAAGATGAATGGGTCAAGACGATCCTCAAGTATCTTCGGAGAATGAGGGTCTACATGCTTGTGTATGGAGATAAGGATCTGATCCTTATAGGATACACGGAATACAACATTGCAAATCCCTTTACAAAGACCCTCTCGGCTAAAGTGTTCGAGGGTCACCTAGATAGTCTGAGTCTGTGAGACATGCAGCATCTTGTCTAGGGCAAGTGGGAGATGATACTGGGGTATGCCCTAGTTTATTGTATATTTTACATGTTTATATTGTATTGTACATTAGTCTCCCGTGTCATTAGGACAAGTGGGAGATTGTTAGGATTGGTGTCCTAATTCTCTCGGAGTCTCGTTGTTTTATAAAGATACACATTGTTCAATGAATAAAATAGGTGTTATTTAATTCTGGCATTTACTCATATCCAATAAACAAAGCTCCTTGGTTATCTTACGTGAACTTAAGCATGTATATGTGATATATAAGTGGATCATGCCTTAAGTGATAACCTAAATCGGTTTGTAGTATAAGGATTAAGGTGGGACACCTGATCATGGTGACACTACGGATACGGCCTGCTTGTAAAGGTTTACAAGTGTTGTAAACTACTACAGATGGTAGATCATGACCATTCATGTGGAGACATGGAGCGGGGGTGTCTTATACAAAGAGTTTCTATAAGACCTGGACCACGAGATGACTAGACTTTGTATATAACATCGTTGATACTAGAGACTTGCATCTCACCTAAATGACCATAGGTGACACGACGTCAATCCTGAGTGTTTTAGGAACTCCTGCCTTTGAGGGCGGTCCTTTGATTAGTATGGGTGAGAGTGGCCAGATTGCCAACTTAACATGCCTACCTTTTTGAGGACTTGTCTGATCTGGGAGCTGAGAACTCAATCTATAAGATGGAATTCACTTCTTTCTCGAAGTAGAGATAAGAAGAGAGATTGTTCCCTTAAGGACTGATTTCGGGGCTTGAACATAGTGGTCACAGCTTCTCTTTGGACGAGAAGACTCAGTCATAGTAGGACTATGACTTAGGTTCATTAGAGGGATCAGTGGTACTTAAGGAGACAGATGTAACTACAGGGGCATAACGGTTATTGGCCCAGCTATACTTATGAGCAATCTGTGAAGGGTTGTCGTAATGCTAATTGGTTAAGATGGACACATAATATATCTGTAGTAAGAAGAGTTCAATCTTCGGTCTTTAGTAGAGTTTGCCAGTTAACGAATAGTGGATCCCGTGACTAAAGAGTTTAGTCAATTATTCATGTACCGTTGGAGCTTCGGAGCTACAGGTCCATGAGGTCCCCTTGGTAGCTTGGATTCTATTGAGGATCAGATCTTGGTGTTGATTTGAAATGTTCAAATTGACAATGGGTATTTTGATTATATATGATATAATCAGTATGATGTATAAGAGACATCTAGTGGAGGATTGATGTAAATGAGATTTACATTAAGTACCATGGAATAGAAAAAGAACTATGGTTTATATGTTTCATGAGATGAAATATTAAAACTATGGGTTATAAATATAGTATGATAAGTTGGTTATCATCTATGTTTATAATAATATTAATTATTGGATAATTAATTCTTTTTCTTTAAAATAACCAAAGTAGTGGGTGGTTATTGGATAATGGTAACTGTGAGTTTAAAAGGAAAGTGGTTTCCTATTTTGAAAAAAGGGTTTTTACAAACATTTGAAAAGATTTTGAGTTTCTCTCTCCGCAAAAAAAATCATGAAGTCATCAAGTAAATTTGGAATTACTAAACGACTGCTGGGCGAGCTAAACGATCGTGTAGGTGTGAGCTAAACGATCCTGCGGTATTTACTAAACGATCGCATAGCTTTGCTAGACGATCGCTGGCCCAAGGTAAACGATCGTGTAGAGTCTGTAGGTGACAGACCGAGCTAGATGATAAGTTAAACGATCGCATAGCTTTATCTAAACAATTGGGCATCAACCTATACGATAGGTCTCCGCCATCTCCCACTTGCCCAGTCGTGTACACGATCATTGTTTCCTTCGTTTTTCTGCCTCATACCAAGTCCGAACAGAGCCCACCCTCTGGATTCTCACACCGAGAATACCAAGGTTGCCTTGTTGGTGGTGTCAGACTCAACTCGACTCCATCGAGGTTTTCTGGAGGTCGTTTGTGGTGCTGTAGAGGTTGTTCGTGTTGTTGAGGAGTTCACGGCCAAGGAGATCATTGAGGACGAGCGCGAAGTGTTCGTGCTGTGTTAGTGCGGTGTTGCGGTCATGTAGATCGAGCGTTCGTGGTCGCTGTTTTTCGAGCGTTTGTGCACATAGGAGCGTGGAGACACATCTGCCATTGTTCGTAGAGTTTGTCTCCCTTGTTCATTTGTTGTTCATGCTGTAATTTCTATATGATTTATATAACCGTTTATGTTTGAAGTCGACTGTAAATGTTATGTTAATTCATGATTGTAATTTAGAATAGTCTTGTTCTGCTGCTCATGGAAATCTCAGTTTTCGATTTCCTTCAATCACGCTAGTCTAAAGCTAATCCATTTACAAGCTAGTAGGGGGACCTTGTGGACCTACAGATCATGAGCTCAAACGATCCAAGATTAATTGGCTAAACTCTTTACACCAAATTATCCCTCATTCGTTAACTGTCACTCCACTAAAGTCCATAGTCGCATTCCCCTCATTATAGATATATTATGTCCACATGATTTAACCATAACTAGTAAGTCAACCCTTCACAAGTTGTTCATAATAACGGCTAGGTCAATATATTGTTTTACCCCCGATATTACATCTTGTTCCTTATATTCCTACTGATTCTCTAATGAACAATTGGTTTATGATCCAGTCACTAAACCACATCCCTCTCATCCTTGTGAAGGTTAAGGCCCCTTGTTCAAGACCTGGATTTAGTACTTAAGAGAACAACCTTTCTTCTATCCCTAAATCGGGTAGGCGTGAATTTCGTCTTGCACCCTATGTCCCCAGATATCTATCCGGCCTTACCCCTGAAATAGGAGGATTACTGAGCTAGTACTGTTGAGCCACTCTCACCTATACAAATCTAAGGATAATCTCGAATAAACAGGAGTTCATAGTTAGCTCAGGATTAAGATAGAGTTACCTAGGTCATCTAAGTGAAATAGTCAATCTTATACAGTAAACAACGTTATAAATTAAGAGTGACTTATTTCTTGGTCTGATCTTAGGAAAACTCATTGCGTAGGACGCCCCCACGCCTCATGTCAATACATGAACGAAATTGGATCACTTCGTCTGTAGTATCTTTACAACAACTTGTAACAGTAAATAGGTTGCATCCAATAGTATTACCAGAATAAAGTACCCAACCTTAATCATGTACTATAGACCGATTTGGATGTTTACTCGAATTTGATCCATCTCTATGCCTCTGAATAAAGTTCAAGTATTCATATAATAACCATGGATCTTAGTTTATTAGATTTAGACTTTTATGTATGCAATTTATAGAATCAATAATAAGTTTATTGACTATAGAATATGTTTATCTTTTACAAACTGCAAGTTTTAGAACATAAAACCCAACAGGTTGATTGTTTGTATGAAAAAAAAAAAAAAAAAGATCTCTCTCAAAACAAATTTTCTCTTGAAAAGTTTTCTATGATTTTCCCTTCCCTCTCCCAAAACACTAAAGAAATCCCACCATTTCATTCCTTATTGGAGAATAGCAAGGTCACTAAGTGGTAATTTCCAGAGAACTTGTTCTTGTGTTTGTGGAAACTCTTGTTGTTCGTGTTGAGAAGTTTCATTGTTCGTGATCCGTAGAGAGGAAAAAAACGTGAAGAACTCCCTGCCCATCATGAAAATAACTCCCCTTCTTTTGAAAGTGATGCATATGGACATATAATGATATTTATTTATGAAAATCCTTGAATGATTGAAGGTACCCGAATCATATGATTCAAATATTAGAGAATTATATATACATTACAAAGATTCCTAAATTGATTAAAACATTCCAAACGAATGTGATATAATCATCTTATTAAATATTTGTTGAAAGAACAGTATAAAATTATCCTATTTGTCCATACGTTTTTATAAAGAATCACAACCAATATTTTGTATATATTATTTATGTATATGATTTGTAATGGAAACTCTTGAAAGAGATTTTTTTAAGAAACAAATCAAGAAAACAGTTTCCAAAAACAAAGTTTTGTCTTAGCTTGTAAATTGAGCATAAAACAAATGAAATTATGTCAATCAACATATACATTAAAAATTTTACACATACTATATATGTAACAACCCAACCCTTAAGACTACTAACAAGGTCATTACCTTATGCATGCATAACTTTGAAAGTAAACTCTTCTCAACTTAAGCAAAAGAATCAAATCCTTTTATAAAATGTATAACATTAATAAAGATAAAATTTCAAACAACATAAAACCTTAGTTCGAGGTACCCTAAAAAAACATAAAGTAAAACTAGAAAAGTTGCATAAAGTTTTTAACAATGCGTACACTATAACTTTTGTTTCCAACATCATGATTAGCATTTCAAACATAAAATCATGAAAACATGAGCAAAAGCATCTAATTGGTCCTAATGACACGGTTACCGATTCTTCTTGTATCACTAATTTTTCCTTGCCCTTACCTGAAAAATATATCATAAAAAATGGTTGAGTATAAAAATACTTATTAACCCCACTACCGGAGTCACGCTATGCATTTATGTCCTATAAATGCAACCTATTGATGGGACATATATACATACATCAACTAATCTTAGATGGCCATCTAATGTGCGATTTAACCTAACCCAACACACATCTATTAGCCTGAAGGCTCACAAAAATAGTAGAGCACCTGTTGGCACCCGATAATACAGTAGGAAACCTATCGATTTTTGGTACACATAGTACAAAACCTGTTGGCTTCTGGTGATATAGTAGGAAATCCATCGGCTTCCAGTAATATAGTAGTGTTAGGAGGATAAATTGCCACCATTTAACTTAACATATAACATGCTTACAATAAGTCCGACAATTCAAATTAGACATATGCAAATAACATCATGCTCATAAAATGACTCTATATCATATCATGTTTCTCAATATTATCCAAACAAATCAAATAATCATTATATTGTCTATGTTGCCTGGCTCAAGGGTGGTTCAAGTAGTAAAATCATTTACCTCGAAATTAAGCCCAAATAAAATAATTACTATGAAAATCTTGAATAAATCCCTATAATATAATTCAAATTTACATGGTTATTTGGGATTAAATGAGAACACAAATCTCCTTTTCAAGGCTTATAAGAACTTTACCCAAGTCAAAGCTTGATCCAAAATTGAATCCCAACACTATCCAACGATCTGTACCTAAGTTCATTCTAAATTTAAAATTACCAAACCAAATTTCAGCAACAAAACCAACTCCAGGGGCTTTAAAACTTTGCCTACCAATAAAAAAACTAGCAACCCAATCTTTACCTTGGTAGTCAGCAACATGAAAACATTGAATCTACACTTAAAACTTGATGGGTAACCCAAAACTTAAGTCAAAACTTAATGAAAAAATCAACCCACAAATCAAAATCCATAGACTACCCAACACCATAACTTTCCAAAACAAGGAATCCGACTAAAATGACCTAAGGTAACTCGATCTTAATCCTGAGCTAACTATGAACTCTTATTTATTTAGGATTATCCTTTGATCTACGTAGGTGAGAGTAGTCTAACAACATAGCTCAATAAGCCTCCCATTTTGGGGATAAGACCGGATAGATAGTTGGGGACATAGCTATGTAAGATGGAACTCACTTCTATCTGACTTAGGGTTAGCAAATAGGTTGTTCTCTTGAGTACTGATGCCTAGTCTTGAACAATAGGGTCCCGCCCTCTCTTGGTAGAGAGGGACATGATTTATAAGTTGTATTATAAATCAATTGTTCAATAGAAGACCAGTGGGAGCTTAAGGAGCAAGAAGTATTTACAGGGGTAAAACAATAATATTGACCCAATTGTAAATACGAACGATCTGTAAAGGATCGACTTACTGATTATAGTTAAAATAGACAGAAATACATCTACAGTGAGAAGAGTGCAACTATCGAGCTATAGTGGTATGTCTTAATAGTTAACAAATAGTAATTAATTCGGTTTAAAGAGTTCAACCAATTAATTACAAATTATTGGAGCTCATGATCCGTAGGGGCATTAGGTCCCTCTACTAACTCGTAAATTGGATTAACAAATTGACTATTTTAGATGAGATTTGAAATTAGGGTTATCAATTTGGTTATCAATTTGAAATATTCAAATTCAATTTAGGGCTTCAATTAATTGTATTCGATACAATTGAAATGCTTGGTTTTATCGAAATTAAACGAAATTGGAGAATCAATTGATATTTAAATTATGATTTAAATGTTAATTACATGAAATTGAATTCATTATAGCGGAATTGGTGTTTTACTAATTTAATATTAAGATATTAAATTAATTAAATTAGTTTTATTAATTAATTGAATTAATTATAAAAACTAAAATTTAAATAAATCAGTTATTTAAATACAAAATTATTTTAATCAATTTGATCGATTAAGTTAAAATAATATTAAAAAAGTCATAGTGGATTTTTCCAAAATTGGAAAAACCCACTATGGTGATTAAGGAGCTTAATCACTCAATTTCACTTTGATTCCAATAAATTTTTGAAGCAGCATCCTGCCATGCACTCCATCTCCCTGCATGTATTTGAACTTATAAATTGAAGCTCAATGCTAAGAAATCCATGCTGAAACTTACACCAAAAGGTTGTTGATATAGAAACCCACCTGCCCTCTCTCAAATTCACCTAAATCCAGCTCAATTTGAGTGTTTCCACCACACAATCCTCACTTGAGATGAGTAGAGAAAATCTTGTTGGTAGTCTATTTGAAGATTTCAAGCTCAAATTCGTGGATTTCTTGCTGAATTAGTGGAGTTTTCATCAAAGGTGATATATAACTCAAACCCTCTTGTAATATAGTCATGAGTAGCATGTTCTAAACTCAAATTAAGTGTAGTTAGAGTGCTTACTGATTCTGATTTCTTCTGTTGCATGTTATCTAACTCTATCAATATTGGTATATCAGTTGTACATCAATACTTATTCAAACTACAATTTCAAGTGTATTATTAATGTACACTAGTATATCATTAAGACGATTACCTAACAAGCTAGTATCACAGTGATGGAGTAAACATATATGCAACGGAAGAAATTATAATCAATAAACACTCTAATTACACTTAATTTGAGTTCTAAAGCATGCAAGCAAAAAATTTCAAGGAAGAGGGTTTCAAGGACATAATACCTTTATTGAATCTCTGCAATTCCAGCTCCTCTCCACGAATTGGATCTCCAAATCACCAGTAGATGACCACAATGATCTTCTCTACTATCCTCTAACTTGGATTGAGAGGTGGAAACTCTAATTGAGGTCAATTAGGTGAAGGGATAAGAGTGTTTGATAAAGAGTGGAGAATTTCAGAAAATTCAATTGCATTAATCCTCAAAATTCTAAATTTTGAAGCTTTTATGGAGCTAATTCGTGCAAGCACTACTTGACATTGTTGATTGATACCTCAAAGAGCAATAGTCAAGTGGGATAGGTATTTAATTTGGGATTAATCCACCTAAATTTTGAAGAAGTTGGAAAATTTCATGGAATTTTCCTATTTCTCAATTTTAATTTTTTTTCTTTTTCATTTTCAATTTTAATTTAATTTTCAAAAAAAATCAAATTTAGTTAAAATTCAAATATGAATTTGAATTTTACAAAATTGAAAATGTTTTATTTAAATAATTAATTAAATAAATAATAATTTAATATCAATAGGTCATGAGCTCCAACGATTTGAGATTAATTGGCTAAACTCTTTAGATCGAATTAATCAATATTCATTAACTATCGAGATAATAGCTCGATAGTTGTACTCTCCTCATTGTAGATATATTTGTTAGGATTGGTATCCTAATTCTCTCGGAGTCTCGTAATTTGTAAACACTATACACATTGTTATGAATAAGATAAGAGTTATTTTATTTTGCATTTACTCAAAGCTCCATAGTTATTGTATGTAAACTTAAGCATGTATATGAGATATACAAGTGAATCATGACTTAAGTGATAACCTAAAAAGGTCTGTAGTATAAGGATTAAGGAGGGATACCTAATCCTTGTGACACTACGGATACGACCCACTTTGTAGAGGTTTACAAGTGTTGTGAACTACTACAGATGGTCTGATTATGACATTCATGTAGATACATGCGAGCGGAGGTGTCCTATACAAAGAGTTTGTATAAACTCAAACCACGAGATAAATAGTCTCTTTATATCACGTCATTGATACTTGAGACTTACATCTCATGTAAACGACCATAAGTGACCTTAATCTTGAGTGTTTTCGAAACTCCTGTCTTTGAGGGTGGTCTTTTGATTAGTATGGGTGAGAATGGCCAAACTGCCAACTCAAGAAGCCCTACCTTTTGGGAATTTGTCTGATTTGGGAGCTGGGAACTCAGTTACACAAGATGGAATTCACTCCTTCCCCGATGCAGGGGTAAGTAGATAGATTGCTCCCTTAAGGGCTGATTCCAGGTCTTGAACGTAGCGGTCACAGCCTCTCCTTAGAAGAGAGGACTTAGTCATAGTAGGACTATGACTTATGTTCATTAGAGGGATCGGTGGTACTTAAGGAGTTAGATGTAACTATAGGGGCAAAATGGTAAATTGGCCCAGGTGTACTTACGAGCGATCTGTGAAGGGTTATCACACTATTGATTGGTTGATATGGGCACAAAATATTTGTAGTAAGAAGAGTGCAGCTGTCAGGTCTTTAGTAGAGTGTCCAACAGGTAACGGATAGTGGATCCCATGACTAAAGAGTTTAGTCAGTTATTCACGTACTGTTGGAGCTTCAAGCTACAAGTTCATAAGGTCCCCTTGGTAGCTCAATGAATTCAAGTTGAGAATCAGTTCTTACCGTTGATTTGAAATGTTCAAATTGACAAGAGGAAATTCAATTATATATGATATAATTGGTATGATGTATGAGATACATCAAGTGGAGAATTAATGTAAATATGATTTACATTAAGTACCATAAAATAGAAAGAACTATGGTTTATATATTTCATGAGATGAAATATTAAAACTATAGGTTATAAATATAATATGGTAAGTTTGTTATCATATATATATTTATAATGATATTAATTGTTGGATAATTATCTCTTTTTCTCTAAGAACCAATTGAATGGGAGGTTATTGGTGGTTTTATGGTAATCATGAAATAAAAGGAAAAATGTTTTCCTAATTTTAGAAGTTACTTGATTCAGAAATTTTCTCACGGACAAGGATATCAAGTGAAAGTGTTTCACTAAGCGATAGCTAATAGAGAGACTAAATGATCGTGGAGTGTCACTATACAATAGTTCACTCAGTTGGTCGTAGCAAAACAATCGCAGGACATTGTCTATACGATAGGCTACGATCTTCTATACGATAGACTATGTCATCTCCCACTTGCTCAATCATCTACACGCTTGTTGTTCCTCTAGTCTCTTCTTCTAACCAAGTTCATATAGAGCCCACAACTCCTAGATTCTCACACTTAGAATACCAAAGTAATCATTGTGATGGTGTTCTCACTTAACTCAATTGATATCGAGGTTCTAGAGGTCGCTCGTTGGCTTCGTGTTGTTCGTATGGTGTTTTTTGTGGATCATTTTGTTGTATCGATCGTTGTGTTCGAGCATTGCTGTTCTTGGACACTTGAAGACTGATTGAAGGGTTTGAAGAATGGTCCTTCAAAGGTATGTATATTCTATCCCTTGATTGTCTTGTTAGCATGCTATAATTTCTAGTTGTTGCATGACCTGTTAGTTTCCTTTTATTGACTGTAATTATTAGTGTTCAATTTCGAATGGAATTTGAACGATCGTTCCGCTGCTCATAGAAATCCTCATGTCTGAATTCCTTCAATTAGTATCAGAGCCAGGTTGTTCTGATATTCAAAATTTCACTTTTGTTCTGAATTTCTTTCATAGTTTGGTGGGTTTTCTACATTGCGTTTAAGTGTTAAATGCATTTGTGGATGATGTTGATGAATGTTTACGGGTTATTTGCCTCTATTTAAAGCTTTCTTTGAATTTACAAAATGTTAATTTATAAGGGCCCCTGCATTTGGATATAATTAACAAGCAATCCAGTCTGTAATTCAAAGTGTTTGAGTTGGTTGAGTCGTTCGTGATGAAGTTTCAAAGCATGGAGATGCAGATCTTGATAACTGGTAGAAATATAAGTTATTACAGCTCAAATAAGTAAAACAATGAGAGAATGTGATGGTAAAATAGGCAATATCATGTCTGAAAACACTAAACTAAAAGGAATTGCAATCGCAAGCGCTCATTGCATAAAAGCAGTTAATTTACCTATTTTGTGCAGGTACAATACGATGGCGCATATGAAATTGCGATCCAAAGGCACAATGCGTCAGCGCGCTTGAAGATTGCGATCACAAGTCATGCGATCGTGAGAAGTTTCTTAAAAAGGTGGCCGCATAAAAACCTTGCATCAAGGCGACAACATAATAAATCATGATGGGACGGAAAGCTAATAACAGTCGGTTCCGAATTTAGTTGACAAGCCGTTAAAAGCAACACTGTAGTAAGTACACTCAAATTTTGGTGACCATTAAATGGCATAATAGAGTAGGGAAATTAATTCCGCCCATAATTGTAATCATTAGCAAGAAAGGTTGCATCACCTTGAAATCTATAAATACCGAAGGCCACCAGAGAAAAATAAGTTAATCAGTTAGTCTGCTTACGCACATACTCGTACATATACATAGAGGATGGAGAGAGCAAGAAGATGAGCAAAGCCAGGAGAAATCGCTCCCGGATAGATGGAAAGACTACCGAAAAGCAACATACAGGAGAAAGGGCCAACCCTTGCGAGAGTAAGAATCCACATTGAGAACAGAGTTGAAGTGATAAAAGAGTAGTGTAAAAGGCCACAGGAAGTAAGACATTGCTTACCGGGCTTGTTATCTCTCAAATCCATTTGTTATTTTGTACTCAGTACTTTAATTGCATAAAATGGAAATCTCTTTTCAATCTATATTCAATCTCTCCTTACCACGCATGAGTAGCTAAATTTTTGTATGGGTTGAGAAGCACTTAGCTAGCATGATTTAACATTTACATTGTATGGGATCATCTTGTCTTATGTATGCATCATTCATAATTTGGACATACTTGAGAGAGTAGTCTAAAGATAGAATCTAGGCTTGAGAGAGCCAGATTAGAATCTAGGCTTGAGAGAGTCGAATTAGAATCGAATAAGCAAGAAATAGAAACTTAGACATAAGTTCTATTGCTATTTACACATCGCATGCGCCCTAGAAATAGGAATGATTGTATGTGGTTACCTTGTTTATTGTGTGCATCATTCATTATCGCATAGGCAAAAGTAGAGGTTTAGAAATAAGTTCTATCGACTGTTTCGCATACACATCGCATGCATCCTAGAAATATGAATTATGGAATTCTGCATTGAGAAATGAAGTATTGTTATTTGTGTGTAGCATGATCGCATAACTTGTGCACAATCTTAGGAAATGTTAGATAAAGCCCTTCTCAACCTCTTCATCGCATACTTATTGTAACTCTACGCTTCCATCACTCTGCGTTCAACTCTGTCGCATAGGAAAAATATCACTCAAAACAATATCCACTTCATTTATTTACCACCGCAATAGAATCGAAGATTTTGTCGCATATCTACTTAGTAGTCCCTGTGTTCGACTCTGGACTTACCAAGAAACCTAAGAAGGCTTATACTTGGACCTTGTTAAGAAATTTTGCATGATCACTGCATAACACACATCACTGTAAACTCACACCATAACACATCACAATTTTACGCATCAAGTTTTTCATGCCGTTGTCGGGGACTACAGTATATATTACACTAACAGCAAACCTCTTTGATTTTCTTTGCAGCTTTCGACCTCTGTGCATTGTCATTCCTTCGGTAAGGGAAGAAGCAAGCGTCGCATGAGCAAAGGACATGCTCTTGAGCCCAATTATGACCTAGAGATCAAAAAAACATTTCGCAGAAGAAAGAGAAACAGATGCCGACAATAAGGAAGAACTCATAGAATGCCTGAACAATCGAAAGAACGAGCCGCAAATGCAAACAACATAATGGAAAATCCTATTCTACTAGAAAATGATCACAATAGACTCATCTGGGACTATGTGTCACCAAACTTGTATGATTTCTCCCCAGGAATCATGAGGCCAACATTGGATGGATCCAAATTCAAGATGAAGCCGGGAATGTTACAAATGATACATATAGCAAGACAGTTTGGTGGATGGCGTGGCGAAGATTTGCACACCCACCTATAGAGTTTCATTGAAATTTGTAACATTTTTTTGTTCCCTAATATCTTCGCTGAAGAAGTTCGACTCACGCTATTTCCATTTTTGCTATGCAATAAAGCAAGAAAATGAGCATACTCCCTCAAATCAAGAGAGATAATTTCATGGGAACAGGTTGTGGAGAAGTTTGAGAAGAAGTCTTTCGCTCCTACAGAGAATTCCAGAAAGAGGAAGTTAATCACAAATTTTGAACAAGAAGAAGACGAATCACTCAGTGACGCATGGGTGAGGTTCAAGAGATTAGTGCGCGACTGCCCGCACAATGGACTGTCAGATTGCCTCCAAATAGAGATTTTCTATCATGGATTAAATCCTGCATCGCAGACAACTGCCAATGTGGCAATAGCAGGCAGTCTGCTGGATAAGACTTATGATGAGGCAAAGAACATTCTTGATCGCATATCGAAAAACCATGAAGATTGGCAAGAAAGCGGTTAACGAGTAAAACTCAGAGAAGGTAACGCAAAAAATGGTGCCATCACATCTTTGCAAAATCAGATGAATGCGATGATAAGTTTGTTACAGGGCATCGCAATCAACAATCTTGGAATGCAAAAAGGGCAAGTCAACGCAATAGAAAAGACAAGCACCAGTTGTGCTACATGTGGAGAATCATATTCGGCTGAAGAGTGTCCATGAAACTCGCAGTCAATCTACTTTGTCAAGAACAACTCTTTTTCAAATACATAAAATCCCGGGTGGAAAAACCACCCTAATTTTGCTTGGAAAAATAACCAACAACAAGGCTATCAACCTATGGCATAGAAAGGACCTCCAGGATTTTTCCAAAGAACTAATGGTCAACAGCAACAACAAGCCAGCAGCTCTCAAGCACTGCCATCATCCTCTTTGGAGAACCTGTTAAAACAGTATATCGAAAAGAACGAGACGGTCCTCCAGAACCAGGTGACTTCCATCCGTAATCTAGAAATCCAAATAGGACAGATTGTGGGAGAGCTGAAGAATAGACCGCAGGGGACACTATCGAGCTCAACTGAGCTCCCATGCAACCCGGGGAACATAGCGAAAGAACACTACCAAGCAGTCACACTACAAAGTGGAAAGACGACGGTAGAAGTCAGGAAGGATCCTAGCAGGAGCGATTCAAATTCGATGGAATCAAAGAAACCGTTGACGCAAAATGAGTCAGAAGAGCCCGAGATGATGGAACCTGAAGTTGCAACCACCTCTAAGCCTCCAGACCATGGAACAGTGAAAGTATAGTTACCTCTATTCCCTCAAGGGCTAAAAAAGAAGCAAAACGATGAAGGTATCGCTTCCTGGAAATATTAAAACAACTTCACATCAATATTCCATTTACAGAAGCGATAGAGTAGATGCCGAAATATGCCAAGTTTCTTAAGGATATGGTGTCAAAGAAAAGAAGCATAGGAAAATTCGCAATGATGGCATTAACACAAGAATCAAATACTATAATCCCACCGAAGATGCACGACCAAGGCAGCTTTACGATACCCTGCTCAATAGGAGGGATCTACATCAGTCAAGCATTATGCGATCTTGGGGCAAGCATAAATTTAATGCCCCTTTCAATCTACAAACAATTGAATGTAGGATAGCTGACACCCACGACGATGACTCTCTAGCTTGCAGACAGGTCCCTAGTTCACCCTGAAGGAAATTTGAAGGATGTCTTGGTCATAATCGATAAGTTCATTCTACCTGCAGACTTCATCATTCTAGATTATGAGGTGGACAAAGATGTGCCAATCATATTGGGATGAAAATTCTTGTCTACTGGTCGTACTCAAATAGATGTGCACAAAGGAGAGATCACGATGAGCATCAACGGAAAGAAGCTCAAGTTTAATATTGTCAAAGCAATAAAGTTCCCAGAAGATGAAGTCCTATCAGATTCTGATGATGAACATAGTTGCGATGAAGAGTCGGATTTCGAAGAAGAAAATGAAGAAAGAGAGGATGAGATAGCATCCTTAGAAACCTACCATGTAATAACAGAGACAGTGAACAATGACAAAAAGTTGAATTTGAATGAAGAAAGAAAAACACAGAAACCTTCCTTAGAGCAACCACCCAACCTAGAGCTAAAAAACTCTGCCAAATCATTTGAAGTACATTTTCCTTGGCCAGAATGAAACCTTGCCAGTAATAATATCCTCTGCATTACCAGAAGAAAAAGAAAATGTGCTGCTCAGTATTCTGAAGAAGTATATTAAAGCAATCGGATGGACGCTGGCAGGTATAAGAGGTATTAGTCCGACGTACTGCATGCACAGAATTCGGCTCGAAGAAAACCAGAAAGGCACTATAGAACCTCAATGCAGACTGAACCTTGCGATGAAAGAGTTGTTAAAAAAGAGATCATTAAATGGTTAGACGTCGGCATCTTATACCCTATCGCCGATAGCACGTGGGTTAGCCCTGTGCAATGCATTCCCAAGAAGGGCAGCTGACAGTAGTCCCAAACGCAAACAACGAGTTAATTCCCATAAGGACCGTCACTAGCTGGCGGATTTATATGGACTACCAGAAGCTCAATGTGACGACTAAGAAAGATCATTTCCCTTTACCTTTCATTGATCAAATGCTCGACCGGCTAGTAGAAAATGACTATTTCTGTTTTCTTGATGGGTATACAGGTTATAACCAGATTATGATCGCATCAGAAGACCAAGAAAAGACCACATTCACCTGTCCATATGGAATGTTCGCTTTTCGCTACAAGTGGTTTGGATTATGCAATGCACCAAGCACGTTTTAGAGGTACATAATGGCAATCTTCTCCGAGTATCTCGAGGAATCAATGGAAATCTTTATGGACGATTTCTCAGTTTATGGGCAAACGTATGAAGTTTGTCTGAAAAACTTGGAAAGCATACTAAAAAGATGCGAAGAGACCAATCTGGTGCTGAATTGGGAGAAAAGTCATTTCATGGTTAAAGAATGAATTGTGCTCGGGCACAAGGTTTCAAAGGAAGGGCTAGAGGTGGATAAAACAAAAATTAAGGCCATTGAAAAACTTCCACCTCTAGAAAATGTGAAGCTTTAAGGAGTTTCTTAGGACATGAGGGGTTCTACAGACGATTTATGAAAAACTTCTCTAAAATAGCTCAACCATTGAATGCGTTGCTAGAAGCTGACAGACCTTTTGACTTTGATTCAAATGCCTCACCACATTCAAAGCACTGAAGGACGCATTGACTACAATGCCTATTTTGATCGCACCCGATTGGACAAAGTCATTCGAGCTTATGTGCGATGCCAGCAGATATGCGATGGGGGCAATTTTAGCACAGAAGGAAAAAACAATGTTACACCCCATCACATATGCGAGCAAAACATTGAACTCCACCCAGACGAACTACACCACCACAGAGAAGGAGCTTTTAGTGGTAATCTTTACGATTGAAAAATTCAAGCCTTACTTATTGGGATCCAAAGTTATAGTTCACATCGACCACTCAAAAATTCAAGCCTTACTTATTGGGAACCAAAAAAGATGCGAAACTGAGGCTAATCCAATGGGTTATCCTACTCCAAGAATTTAATATAGAGATAATCGACCGCAAGGGAACGGAGAACCAGGTCACTGACCATTTGTCGAGATTAGAGAATCTTGAAATGGATCGCATTCAGTCGGAGGAAACAGTTGCTTAAAATTGAAGAACTACCCTAGTATGCAGATATTGTCAATTTCTTGGTCTGCAAACAATTTTCGGAAAATTACACATCCCCCCAAAAGAAGCGACTCATTCATGAATGTAAACCCTATTACTGGGATGAGCCGAATCTTTACAGAAGGCGACCAGACCAGATCTTGAGACTCTGTGTGCCAGAGACTACTTTTCAGAGCATACTTTTTCAATGTCATGACTCACCCTATGGTGGAAATTTCGGGGGACAGCGCACAGCAGAAAGAGTTTTACAAAGTGGGTATTACTGGCCAACTTTGTTTAAGGATGCACGAGACTATTCTATGAAATGTGATAAGTGCTAACGCACTAGAAACATTTCAAAGAAAAATGCGATGCTGATGAACATTATCTTGGAATTGGAACTTTTCGATGTCTGGGGGCATAATTTCATGGGACCATTTCCACCATCAAATTGTCACAAATACATTCTGTTGGCCGTCAATTATGTTTCCAAGTGGATTGAAGCGGTTTCATGCATCGCAAATGATGCGGCAACAGTCTCCAAATTCTTACAGAGAAACATCTTCACTTGTTTAGGCACCCCAGTGCTATAATAAGTGAGAAAGAAACCCACTTTGTCAATCGTATCATTAACAAACTGCTGCTCAAATACAATGTCCATCATAAGATCACCACCGCCTTTCACCCCTAGACAAACAGACAAGTCGAGGTTTCTAATAGAGAAATCAAGCTGGTTTTAGAAAAGGTGGTGAATCCCTCACGAAAGGACTAGGCCATAAAGCTTGACGATGCCTTGTGGGCATATAAGACTGCCTATAAAACACCCAAAAGCATGACCGCATATGCGTTGGTGTTTGGGAAGGCATGTCATCTGCCGTTGGAATTAGAGTATAAGGTGTTGTGGGCAATGAAAAAGCTTAACTTTGATCTAAAGGCTACAGAGGAGGGGAGAAAATTTCAGTTACTCGAGCTGGACGAATGGAGGCTACAGGCGTATGAAAATGCCAAAATCTACAAAGATCATACAAAGCGTTGGCATGACAAGCGACTGTGTGAAAAGAATCTCCAAGTAGGCCAGAAGGTCTTGCTATTCAATTCTAGGCTATGACTCTTTCTGGGAAAATTGAAATCGCGCTGGTCTGATCCATTCATAATTAAAGAAGTATTCCCCTACGGTGGGTCAAATTAATAAATGAAGAAGGGACCAGTGCATTTAAGGTAAATAGACAAAGAGTCAAGATGTGTCATGGAGGAGATTTTCAATGCGAGAAAACCTCTGTGGACCTGAGGAATCCAGAATGAAGAAGAAACTAGTAGTCCCTGCGTTGATAAGCGACACACACTCATCAGGGATGAATCTCTTTTTTTTTAGTATCCTTTTGATATTTTTTTCATGAATCTATCTTACTTTTTGCACAACCACTACTCTTTAGAAATGACAACTCTTTCTTTCATAACTTTTTATCCTCTTGATATTTATCATTGATCGTAGTAAACGATTGTGATGGAGGAACACGATAACCTTAAAACACGCGACCAGTTCGATCAACCCATTGCAATCAAGGAATCAGCCCACTACAAGAAAGGTTGCAATAAAAAATGATGCAGGCGACAAAGAAAATTAGGGGTTGTATCTTTCCTTGCTTCATCTTATTTCAATTTTGCACTCCTCACATTTTAATTTAATATTGCTAAATTCTACTATCGCATCCTCTTTAGTTTGACTCAATCTTGAATTTTTTATTACTTTATTTAGTCACCGCATTCGCTCCGTACCAATTATGACTTCAATGATGAAATCCATGCCTTTATTTCTTACCGCATGTACTAGAGTCAAATTAATTTCAGAACAATCAATTCATGAAACATTTCTAAAATTTAGCGGTCCACTAGCTTTCCTTGAAAACGATTTTTATGAAATTTCATAAGTTCATCGCATGAGTTATTTCGTCTTTCAGCAATTGGGACATTGTTGTTTGTAAATTTGGGGGTGCTAGTATTGTTAGCCTTGTTACTTTTAGAAATTCAATTTCAATCTAAAAAAAAATTATAACGTTGAGATCGGATCCTACTCGTAGTTGGATGTCTGCATGACACCCATGGGGGCGAGCCAAAACGAAGGTAGGAATCGTGATCAACGCATAAACCAAGTGATCGTAACTCCGCTGCCAAATAAAGAGATGGGCATGAGTTCTGACTGAGAAAGAGCGCCTTGCTCATAGTTGGATGTCCGCATGACACCTATGGGGAAAGCCAAAATGAAATCTGGGCACGTGAATCAGCGCAAGATCACAAAACGAATATCTGAATCACGCAAGGGTAAAAATCACTTAGAACACCACGGTTGGAGAAAGTTTGAAATAAATCATGCGATGTCCTGGAAACGAGTAAAGTTTTTTTTTTTAAGGTTAAACTTGCAGTCCTTAAAGATTAGAAATATTTTAGGAAGAGATCAGGATAGAAATTAAGAAGGCATTGGTTCATGAAATTTGAATAAGGCATCTTGAGAAGTCTAGGTAGGGTAAAGGCGGTTGACTTTTTAAAGAAAATATTTAGTTTATGCTTGAGAACAAGTATTGTTTTAAATTTGGGGGTGTGATAACTGGTAGAAATAGAAGTTATTACAACTCAAATAAGTAAAACAATGAGAGAATGCGACGGTAAAATAGGCAACATCATGTCTGAAAGCGCTAAAGTAAATGGAATTGCGATCGTAAGCGCTCATCGCATAAAAGCAGCTAATTTAGCTATTTTGTGCAGGTACAATGCGATGGCGCATATGAAATTACGATCCTAAGGCATAATGCGTCAGCGCGCTTGAAGATTGCGATCGTAAGTCATGCAATCGTGAGAAGTTTCTTAAAAAGGTGGCCGCATAAAGACCTCGCATCAAGGCAACAACATAATAAATCATGATGGGACTGAAAGATGATAACGGTCGATTCCGAATTTAGTTGACAAGCTGTTAAAAGCCACACTGTAGCAAGTATACTCAACTTTCGGTGACCATTAAATGGCGCAACATAGTAGGGGAATTAATTCGCCCATAATTGCAATCATTAGCAAGAAAGGCTGCTTCACCTTGAAATATATAAATACCAAAGGCCACCAAAGAAAAAGAAGTTAATCAATTAGTCTGTTAACGCACATACTCATACATATACATAGAGGACGGAGAGAGCAAGGAGACGAGCAAAGCCAGGAGAAATAGCTCCCGAACAGATTGAGAGACTGTCGTAAAGCAACATACAGGAGAGAGGGTGAACTCTTGTGAGAGCAAGAATCCACATTGAGAACAGAGTTGAAGTGATAAAAGAGCAGTGTAAAAGGCCACGGGAAGTAAGACATTGTTTACCGGGCTTGTTATCTCTCAAATCCATTTGTTATTTTGTACTCAGTACTTTAATTGCAGAAAATGGAAATCTCATTTTAATCTATCTTCAATCTCTCCATACCACGCATAAGTAGCTAAATTTCTGAATGGGTTGAGAAGCACTTAGCTAGCATGACTTAAGATTTACATTGTATGCAATCATCTTGTCTTATGTATGCATCATTCATCATTTGGACATACTTAAGAGAGTAGTCTAAAGATAGAATCTAGGCTTGATAGAGTCAGATTAGAATCTAGGCTTGAGAGAGTCGGATTATAATCGCATAAACAAGAAATAGAAACTTAAACATAAGTTCTATTGCTATTTACACATCGCATGCACCCTAGAAATAAGAATGATTGTATGTGGTCACATTGTTTATTGTGTGCATCATTCAGCATCGTATAGGCAAAAGTAGAGGCTTAGAAATAAGTCCTATCGACTGTTTCACATACACATCACCCATCCTAGAAATAGGAATTATGGAATTCTGCATTGAGAAATGAAGTGTTGTTATTTGTGTGTAGCATGATCGCATAACTTGTGCACAATCTTAAGAAATGTTAGCTAAACCCCTTCTCAACCCCTTCATCGCATACTTATTGTAACTCTATGCTACCATCACTCTGCATTCAACTCTGTTGCATAGGAAAAATCTCACTTAAAATACTATCCACTTCATTTATTTACCACCATAATAGAATCGAAGAGTCTGTCGCATATCTACTTAGTAGTCCCTGTGTTCGATCTTGGACTTACCAGGAAATCTAAGAAGGCTTATACTTGGGCCTTGTTAGGAAAGCTTGCATGATCACCGCATAACACCCATCACTGCAAACTCACACCATAACACATCACAAATTTACGCATCAGATCTTATCAAGGAAGAAGACCAAAGGTTGGTCGTATCGTGTAGCCTAGGGTAAACGATCGTTGAGATTTAGCTAAATGATCGTGTAGATTTTTCTACGCGATCGTGTAGTATTTACTAAACGATCGTTTAGCTAATGTTAAACGATAGGGTAAAGTGTTTGCTCTATCGCGTAACGTTGGTTGTTTGATCGCATGGACGCTGGAGGTAAACAATCACGTAGGGCATATGATGCTCATCGTTTAATAAAAAACGTACGCACTAAATGATCATGTAGTTAGCATGCCTCATCGTATAATCATTGACTACACGATCACCCGGTATGTGATACATCGCGCTTGCTCAGCGATCGTTTAGACGATTGTGCTTCACCACATTGTTGTCGTTTAGATGATCATTTAAAGCTTGCGTTGCTTGTTGTGCGCTGCACGATCGCATGCCTCATGCTTCATCGCATAGTCAAGGTACACGATCGTTGCTAAACAATCATTTAACTCAGGAAGCATTGGTAAACAATTGAGTAAAGCGTTTACTCTTTCGTGTAGGCGATCACAAAGAGTTTGGTACACGATCAGTGGAGACACGTTTCTTCGCTCAGAAAGTTCAAGATCAAGTTCGCCTGTTTGAACCGGAGACTTTTTTCTATTTGTAATAGTTAGATTTATTTTTTAGGATTTTAGGCTAATTATCCTGGTTCATCAACTTTTGTTTAATATACATGAGATGTATGTGGTTTATATGGCATGTGTATGACATATAGATTTGAAACCCATCTTAGGTTATGTAATTATTCATGCATCATATATTATAAGTATTATAATATGGCATGATGAAATTACAAGAAAGCATGTGCATGCATCATGAAATATAAGAGTTATATTTATTTATGTAGTAAGCATATTCATGCATCATCTTTATATTATAAGCATTATAGTATAAGGGTGAATGAAAGCATGTTTGCTTGGTTCATTGCTTGGTTGTATAAGTGTTATATAAAAGTAGCAATGAATGAGCAATGCATGGAGCATGACAGTTAGGCTAATTTATAAAAGTTATGAATGCCTTATATGTGTTTGCTTCACATTGTGGATGGTTTGGTTGTTTCTGTTATAAGTGTTATAATCAACATTAGAACTAAAATCGATAAGAAAGAGTTGCATGCAGACTTAGGCAAACTCATGTTTTAAAAGGGTTTTAAAATTGGATTGAGATAGACCTAAGTTCAAGGTTCTAATGGGATTAGCAACCTAAGTTTAATCTTTTTAAATCTGTTAAGTAGGATTAAATTGATTGGTATAAAAGATTAAATTTGTATTAAATCTATCTATAAGGGACCTTTTTTTCTAAGGCAGGTTCTATCTAGGCTGGGGTACTTAAGCTAATGGAAATGGAACACCCTTACCTTGGAACCTAACTAGAAAGGTGAATTAGATAGATTTTCTACAAGCAGCCGACAATTGATCAAAGACTCCGTTAAAGAGTTTAATGGATGATGATCAAAAGTTGTTCAACTTTCCAAGGTAAATGTTACTCTTGGGAAAACCTAAAACATCACTTAATTAAAATCCTTAGCCATGTTTTTTCTAAGTAAACTAAACCATAGATTATAAAATACTCAGTGGGAGGAAAAGATATATATGATATTGTTGGGGTTGATGCTGTTCTGTAGTTTGTAAACAGTATGTACGAACACTTGTGTTGTTAATATATGATATTTACTTCACATCTTATATTTTTCTCGGTTAATTGTTTTATTTGCTTTACTAGAAACCAATAAACATAAAATCCCTGGTTATCTGTATGTGACTCAAGCATGTATGTGATGACATACAAGTGGATCATGTCTTGTGTAATAACCAAAATGGTCTGTAGTATATGGATAAAGGAGGGAAATCTTATCCTGGTAACGCTACGGACGCGGCTCGCTTTGTGGAATGGTCACAAGTGTTGTGACTTGTCACAGATGGTCTGATCTTGATCATTTGTGTTGGGAACATGCGAGCGGAGGCGTTCTATATAAAGAGTTCGTATAAGACCTGACCACAAAGTGTTAACGTCTCGTTATATAACACCGTTCATGATAGAGACTTCACTTCACTAGGATGATCTAGGTAACATGACCTCAATCCTGAGTGAGTTGGGAACTCCTGCCATTGAGGGCGGTCCTTTGATTTGTATGGGTGCGAGTGGCCAGGTCGTTGATTCAAACCTACCATTTTGGGGATTCGTCTGATTTGGGAGCTAGAAACTCAGCTACACAAGATGGAATTCACTCATTCCCCGAGGCAGGGATAAGTAGATAGATGGCTCCTTTAAGGGCTGATTCCGGGGCTTGAACAATGTGGCGCCACACACCTTTTCTTGGCCCGAGAGATGTTCACACATAGTTGGACTATGTTATATTGTTCATTAGAGGAATCAGTGATACTTAAGGAGTGAGATATAACTACAGTGGCAAAACGGTAAATTGGCCCAACTGTACTTACAAGCTTCTGTGAAGGGTCATCGTACTCATTATTGGTTATATCCAATGGACACAGAAATATATCTGCGGTAAGAAGAGTTCAGTTGTCTTTAGTGGAATCATTGATAGTTAATGGATGGTGGATCTTGTGGCTAAAGAGTTTAGTCAACTATTCACGTACCGTTGGAGCTTCGAGCCACAGGTCCATTAGGTCCCCTGGGTAGCTTGGATAAAGTCGAGAACCAGTATTTGGGTTAATTTGAAATGTTCAAATTGACAAGAGAAAGTTCGATTATATATGATATAATTGGACTGATTAATTATATATGATATAATTAGCTAAATGTATAAGATACATTATTATGGAGGAAATTAGATATAAATATGATTTATATTAAATAAAGGAGAAAATACTATAGTAGATATGTGATATCAAACTATAGGATATAAATATAATATGATTATATTTATTATTTAATTAATTTATTAATTATATGATAATTAATCATTTTTTTCCACATTTGGATGTGGGTAGTGAGGAGCATTGGTTATGGTAACCGATGGGTTAAAAATGAAAAAAGTTTTCATTTTGAATTGTGCAATCGATATTCATTCTTCCGCCCAAAAAGATTTCGTGAAACGATTGCCCGAGAGCCTATACGATAGCTACTTCTTCGCCTAAACGATCGTTCACCTCGCGATTTATCTAAATGATCGTATACGTTTTTCCTAAATGATACACGATCGTGTAGCTCCTCTATGCGATAAGCACTTCTGCTATACGATAGCACTATTTTCTCTCCCACTTGCTTATCGCCTACACGACTCGTTTGTCCTCCGTTCTCTACCAAATTCACCAAAGCCCACCTTTTGGGTTTTCACTCCGAGAATACCCGGAGCTCATTAGTGGTGGTGTCATCCCCGTTGCAGTGTTCGCGTTTGCATTGATCGTGCTACTGCAGTCGACGTTCCTGCCGGGTGTTGCTAGATCTATTGGAGGGATCCACTGCGTTGGAGTTCTGAAGTTCGAAGATAGTCTTCAACTAGTATGGAACCCTTTCCCTGTTAATCATCTTGTTCTGAGCATGCTGATAATTCGATTTATTTGCATAACTGTATGTGTTGAATGTAAATTGTATGTATTTTGGTCACGGTGAGATCGGAGTGATTTGAACACGCTCATGGAACTCTCAGTTATGAGATCCTTCAGATATGTCAATGATTCCACTCACGTTTCTCCCATAATGCTCACGCTGTGAGATTCATGCTTGGCCTCATAGTGCCCTGGGAGCATCCCCCTTCGGATGGTGTTTGCATGAGTCAATATCAAGGTGGATGGAGATAGTATTTATAGTAAATGGGTGAAGGGTGTGTGTCAACACGTCCTACAGTCTCCTTCATTGGTTCGCATCGTGGGATCATTCTTGCACTCCCTTGTGGCGCCCTGGGAGCGTCCCCCTTCGGATGAATTTTGTGCAGTTGGTCAATATCAAGGTGAACTCCAGAAATGGATAAGGTCACTTTAGTTTTTTCCCCAATCGGATTTTTTTCCTTTGGATTTACTGCTTGGGATGAAACTCTAGAGCCTAAAATGATGGGTCATACTTACGGGAAATTGTTAAGTAAGTTAATGATTTCTTGACCAAATCAATGATGGCTAGTCATTATAGGAACAAGAGTTGTTCTGGTATTAATGGCTGGTTGAGAATGTCTCAATTCAGAGGAGGGATAAATTGACCACCCTTCGACGGATTTTGTCCTAAACCTTTGAAGCATCATTCCGAAACTAGATGTCACATGGGGTTCATTTCAATTTTGCTAAACTGTACTGGATATTGTATGTTTTTCAATGAGTATTTGCTTAAAACCCAACGTAGGTCAATATGTTTGTTTTTTTAGCAACATATTTGATTTTTCATTAAATGCCTCTAGTTTGATCGATTTCATACAGTGGGAAGAGTTTGTTAAAACATATTTCGTGGTAAACGACCTCGAGTTTGTCATGGTTGAGGAGTGTCCTCAAGTCCTGACCCTTGATGCACCACGAAGTGTTCGTAATGCATATGAAGTATGGATGAAGGCTAATTCATTGGCCCGGCTTCACATATTGGCTAGAATACCCGATGCTTTGGCCAAAAGGTTTGAGAACATGGTCATTGCATGTGAGATCATGGACTCGTTGCAAGAATTGTTTGAACGTCAATTCTTACTTTCGAGCACAAAGGGATGGATGACAAAGAAACCAGTAGTGTCAATTCCCAAGTTAATCTCTAGGAAGAGAAAGCAAGTGTTGTTGACTCTATTAAAGTTCATAGACGAGAAGTGTTCTCTAAATGGAACTTGGAACTTATTTAGGTTCTGATACTAATCCCACTACTCTCCAAAAGAGGAGGATGTCTAAAGATAGTAAATATGATTTATTGGTCTTGGAGATGTGTTTGGTAGAAAATGATGATTCTTCCTGGATCCTTGATTCGCGTTCTACTAATTATGTCAGTTCCTCGTATCAAGGAATTAGTTCCTGGCAAATGTTGCCATAAGGAGAAATGACACTTCGAGTCGTTACTGGTGAGGTTGTTTAAGCTATTGTTGTGGGCAGGCTGAAGTTATTTTTGGACAAGAAACATTATCTGTTACTAAATAATGTTTTTGTAGTTCCTCATATCAAGAGAAACTTAATCTCGGTTTCTTGTCTCATTGAACAAGGTTATAACGTCTCCTTTTCTGAGAATAAAGTGTTTATTTTCAAGAATGGTATGGAGATTGATTTTGGTTCAATGGAAAATAACTTGTATGTATTAACGCCGTTAGTCATAAAAGCCTTGTTTAATACTGAAATGTTCAGTACGACAACAACAACTAAAAAACCAAAGGTTTCTCCTAAAGAAAACGCCCATCTTTGGCATCTAAGGTTAGGTCACATCAACCTCAATAGGATTGATCCATTGGTGAAATGTGGACTTCTAAAGAGTTTAGAAGAAAGCTCCTTGTCGGTGTGTGAATCATGCCTCGAAGGCAAGATGACCAAACGACCTTTTATTGAAAAAGGTTATAGAGCCAAGGAAACCTTGGAGCTTATACATTCACACCTTTGTGGTTCGATGAGTGTTAGAGCTCAAGGTAGGTATGAATATTTCATCTCTTTCATAGATGATTATTCCAGGTATGGGTATCTCTACCTAATGCAACGTAAGTCTAAAGTCCTTGACAAGTTCAAGGAGTATAAGGCTGAAGTTGAAAACTTGTTATGTAAGAAGATAAAAACACTATGATCTAATCGTGGTGAAGAGTATATGGACCTCCAATTCCATAACTATATGATAGAACATGGAATTACGTCCCAACTCTCGGCCCCAGGTACACCTCAGTAGAGTGGTGTATCAGAAAGGAGAAACAGAACCTTGTTGGACATGGTTCGGTCTATGATGAGTTATGCTCATCTTCCAAACTCGTTTTTGGGGTTTTGCAGTGTAGACTGCATGCTATATTCTGAACAATGTTTCCTCGAAAAGTGTTTCTGAAACACCTTTTGAGTTGTGGAGAGGCTATAAAGGTAGTTTACGCCACTTCAGGATTAGAGGGTGTCCAACCCACGTGCTTATGATTAACCCAAATATGTTAGAACCTCGTTTGAAAGTTTACCTCTTTGTAGGCTACCTCAGGGAAACGAAGGGTAGATACTTCTATGATCTGAATGAAAATAAAGTATTTGTTTCTAAAAATGCTATCTTCTTGGAAGAATACCATATCAAGGATCATAAACCACGAAGTAAACTTGTTTTACATGAGACTTCTAGTGAAACTACTGATGGTTCAACAAGAGTTGTTAAACAGACTAACGGATCAACAAGAGTTGTTGAGGTCAGTACATCTAGTCAACCATCTTAAGAGTTGAGACTGCCTCGACGTAGTGGGAGGGTTATGAAACCACCAGATTGCCATATGGGTTTGATTGAAGCCCAGAAGATCATTTCTGATGATGGGGTTGAGGATCCATTGTCTTATAAGCAAGCAATGGAGGATGTTGACAAAGATGAGTGGATTAAGGCCATGAACCAGGAAATGGAGTCTATGTATTTCAATAAAGTCTATAACTTGTGGATCAAACTGATGGGGTAAAACCTATAGGGTGTAAGTGGATTTACAAGTGAAAATGAGGTGTAGATGGAAAGGTGCAAACCTTTAAGGCTAGACTCGTGGCAAAGGGTTATACCCAGGTTGAGGGAGTGAACTATGAGGAAACTTTCTCACCTGTCATCATGCTCAAGTCTATCAGGATACTCTTGTCATAACCACATTTTATGATTATGAGATATGGCAAATGGACGTCAAGACTACCTTTCTTAATGGTAATCTTGAGAAGACCATCTACATGGCTCAACTAGAAGGATTCATCGTTCCAAATCAAGAGCAAAGAGTTTGCAATCTTGATAGGTCCATTTATGGGCTGAAACGAGCGTCTAGATCATGGAACATTAGATTTGACGATGTGGTCAAATCGTTTGGCTTTGATCACAACGTTGATGAGCCCTATGTTTACAAGAAGATCATCAACAGCTCAATAGCTTTCCTCATATTATATGTGAATGATATCCTACTCATTAGGAATTATGTAGGGTTTTTTACTAGCCACCCAATTCCAAATGAAATATCTGGGAGAGGCACAGTATGTTCTAGAGATCCAGGTCATTCGGATCGTAACAATAAGAGGTTAGTTTTGTCTCAGGCATCATAGATCAATTAAATGTTGATTAAGTACAGGATGCAGGATTCCAAAAGGAGTTTGTTACCTTTCAAGCATGGAATCGTAATGTCTAAGGATTAATGTCCTAAGACACCTTAAGAGGTTGAGAAGATGAGACGAATTCCCTATGCTTCAGCTGTTGGCAGCTTAATGTATGCAATGTTATGTACCAGACCTGACATTTGCTATGCAGTAGGGATTATTAGTCATTATCAGTCCAATCCAGGATTAGATCGCTGGATGGCACTCAAAATGATCCTCAAGTATCTTTGGAGGATAAAGGACTACATGTTCATGTATGGAGATAAGGATTTGATCCTTACAAGATAAACAGACTCTGACTTTCAGACTTATAGCGATTCTCGTAAATCGACATCAAGGTTAGTGTTCACTTTGAATGGAGGGGTTGTAATGTGGCGAAGCATCAAGCAAGGATGCATCGCAGACTCCATTATGGGAGCCAAATATGTAGCCACTTGTGAAGCAGATAAGAAGGTTGTTTGGCTGAGGAAATTCCTTACAAATTTGGAAGTTGTTCCAAATATGACTTTGTCGATCGCTCTTTATTGTGATAACAGTGGGGCTGTGGCAAATTCAAAGGAACCTCGGAGTCATCATAGAGGCAAGCATATAAAACGGGAATATCATTTTGATCAGCGAGATTGTGTATCACAGTGATGCGATAGTCATGAAGATCGCATCGGAGCACAACGTTGCTAATCCATTTACAAAGGCTCTCACGACAAAAATATTTAAGGGTCATCTGGAAAGTTTAGGTCTACGGGATATGCGGCATCTTGTCTAGGACAAGTGGGAGATGATATTGGTGTATAGAGTATGTCCTAGTTTATCGTACTTGTATTTTTCATGTATTGTATATTAGTCTCCCAAGGCATTAGGACAAGTGAGAGATTGTTGGGATTGGTGTCCTAATTCTCCCAGAGTCTCATAGTTTGTAAACTGTACACATTGTTATAAATAAAATAAGAGTTATTTTATTTGGCATTTACTCATGTCCAATAAACAAAGCTCCATGGGTATTGTATGTATACTTAAGTATGTATATGAGATATATAAGTAGATCATGCCTTAAGTGATAACCTAAAAAGATCTATAGTATAAAGATTAAGGAGGGATACCTGATCCTAGTGACACTACGGATACAGCCCCTTTGTAGAGGTTTACAAGTATTGTGAATTACTACAGATGGTCTAATCCTGACCATTCACGTGGAGACATGCGAGTGGGGGTGTCTTATACAAAAAGTTTGTATAAAATCAGACCACGAGATAAATATTCTCTTTATATAACGTCGTTGATACTTAAGACTTACCTCTCATGTAAACGACCATAGGTGACATGACCTTAATATTTGGGGTCATCGTACTATTGATTGGTTATATCCAATGGATACAAAATATATCTGTAGTAAGGAGAGGTAGCTCTCGGTATTTAGTGGAGTGCCCGACAGTTAACGGATGGCGGATCCCGTGACTAAAGAGTTTAGTCAGTTATTCACGTACCGTTGGAGCTTCAAGCTACAGGTCTATAAGGTCCTCTAGGTAGCTTAATAGATTCAAGTTGAGAATCAGTTCTTGGGGTTGACTTGAAATGTTCAAATTGACAAGAGAAAATTCAATTATATATGATATAATTGGTATGATGTATGAGATACATCAAGTGGAGAATTAATGTAAATATGATTTACATTAAGTACCATAAAATAGAAAAAGAACTATGATTTATATGTTTCATGAGATGAAATATTAAAACTATAGGTTATAAATATAATATGGTAAGTTGGTTATCATAAATATTTATAATAATATTAATTATTTGATAATTATCTCTTTTTCTTTAATAACCAATTGAGTGGGAGGTTATTGGTTGTTTTATGGTAATCGTGAGATAAAAGAAAAAATGTTTTCCTAATTTTAGAAGTTACTTGATTCGAAAATTTTCTCATGGACAAGGCTATCAAGTGAAAGTGTTTTCACTAAGTGATAGCTAATAGAGAGACTAAAAGATCGTGGAGTGTCACTATACGATAGTTCACTCAGCTAGTCGTAGCTAAATGATCGCGGATTTTCTATACGATAAACGGCCATCTTCTACATGATTGAACACATCGTCTATACGATAGACTATGTCATCTCCCACTTGCTCGATCGTCTACACGATTGTTGTTCCTTAGTCTCTTTCTCTAACCATGTTCATATAGAGCTCACAACTCCTAGATTCTCACAACGAGAATACCAAGGTAACCATTGTGGTGGTGTCCTCACTCAATTCGATTGATATCAAGGTTCTGGTGGTCGTTCATCGGGTTCATGTTGTTCGTGTGGTGTTTGTTGTGGATCGTCCTGTTGTACCAGTCGTTGTGTTCGAGCATTGCTGTTCTTGGACATTTGGAGACTGATCGAGGAAGTTTGAAGAATAGTCCTTCAAAAGTATGTATATTCTATCCCTTGATTATCTTGTTGGCATGTTGTAATTTCTAGTTATTGCATGACCTGCTAATTGCCGTTTATTGACTGTAATTGTTAGTGTTCAATTTCAAATGGAATTTGGAACGATCATTCCGCTGCTCATGAAAATCCTCATGTCTGATTTTCTTCAATATTTCTATCCACTTTAACCACAATCAGTAAGTCGATCCTTCACAGGTTGTTTGTATTTACAACTAGATCAAAATTACCATTTTACCCCTGTAAATATATCTTGTTGCTTAAGCTTCCGTTGATCCTCTATTGAACAATTGTAATAAACCATATCCCTCTCGACCATGAAAGGGTAGGACCCATTTGTTCAAAACTAGAAGTCAGTACTTAAGGGAACAACTTATCTGCTAACCCTAAATTGGGTAGAAGTGAATTCCATTTTGCAGGACTATGTCCCCAGCTATCTATCCGATCTTATCCTCAAAATGGGAGACTTATTTAGCAGTGTTATTGAACTACTTTCACCTATGCAGATTAAAGAATAATCTCGAATAAATATGAGTTCATAGTTAGTTTAGTATTAAGATCGAATTATCCTAGGTCATCGAATTTGAAATAGTCAGTTTTAACAGTAAACGGTCATTATAAAGAAAAGTGACTTTTTCGCGGTCTGGCCTTATGCAAACATCCTTTGCATAGGATGCCCCCATTCGTATGTCTTCATATGAATGGTTTTGGGATCACATTATTTGTATCAGTATACAAAGTGGGTCATATATAATAGTGTTACCAGGATGAGGTACCCAATCTCATCCATATATTTATAGATCATTTTGGCTATATACTAAAACTTGATCTACTTTTATATCTCCACATAAAGTTAAAATATTCATATTATAGCCATGGATTCGTTTATTGGATTTTTATAACAGAATGCAATATCAATAACATTTTATTCAATGAACAACTCAATAATACTTTTATTGATAAATAGAATAGGTTTCCAATATTTACGAAATACGAGTTTTAGGACATTTCCAATACATAATGTATCATTGATAATTTTTTAATAAGGTATATCAATATAAGGTAATATACAATCTCAATATATCCTTCATTAATAGAGTATATTAAAGATGCTTCGAGAAGTGTGTGTGTTGTCCTTTTACATGAGTGTGTCGATGTTTTTAAGGGTTGAAGGATGTTTTGGAAATTTACAAACATTTATTTGGGCTTGGGCGAATTTTTTGCTATGTTTGCAAAGAAGAAAAAACATAGATACCCCTGCAATTTTCAGTTAAATTTTTTTTTTTGTTGAATCTGCGAACACCCATTTATTTTATTATAATAAATCTAATTGTGATCTAGTTTGTTGAAAAGATGCATATTATTTATCAAACCCATATAGAGCTAGATCTTAAACAGATTATTTAGATCATGAGGAATAACTTTTATATAATGGCTACCAAATGAAGTAGATGATAATTTAAAAAAAAAAAAAAAAAACTTTCATGTTGAAATCTTGACAATTCATGAAACTAGCGAAAGAATGTTATTATATGAAAGCAATAAAGCATAAAATGAAGAAATTACTATTTAATAAATTTCTTGAAAAGACAACTTGAAAGACTTATTTACAAAGGTGTTGCCTATACAACATTTGAGAAGTTAATACACAACATCATAACAAGGTTTTGAATGAAACAGTTATTAAAATATATGATAATGTATTTTTTTCTTCACCAGGTTTTTGTCCCATTAGTTTTTTCCCAGTAAAGTCATAACGAGACATATATTCTATATAGTATGGACATCTAAAGGGAGTATTATAAATATTTGAATTATATATAGATGTCCATGGAATGTTACATATCTCCAATTGTCTTTTCCGTTATCCTCTTCGATATCTCTATCTTTTAATATTCTGTAAATTTTATAAATAGTGGTCATTGGGTCTTTTGAAATATACAATTGAATATAAAACACATTTACTCTCTAATATCTTTTCTCCCTACTTTGCTCTAGTTCCATTGTTATATGATAAGTTTTTTTGTTTTCGTTTTCTGGTTATTGATTATCTTTTTGATATATTTAAAAGACGTTTTTGAAATCATATGTAACTTCTTAGTTTTCAGAAAAATTAAGAACATGTTTCTATTTTTCAAAGACTAATTTTTCATTTGATGCTTATTATTTCAAATCCAAAACTAGTAAGTGAATTTTCAAACATTTGAATAATTTCATATGAAAATCGGTAATATATCATTTTTATAAATGTATTAGATTCTCTGCAAATGAAGGAATTGAAGATAGTACGGGAGAAAATGCTAAAATAGAATTGTTATAGTAGCGATTTTTCTTTAATATTTTACTTTTGTGTTTTCCTCTAGTTTTATCTACTTATTTAAATCTTAACTCACTTTGTGTAAATTGATTAAGTTATAAAAGTTTAAGGTTTAAATTGGTATAATTATTAATTTGAAGTTTCAATTTATATAGCTCCTAAAGTTTAATGGTATAGATTAATTTTCTCTTCAAAAAATATTTTTCCAAAGAAAAATATCTCCAATTTTTTTTCTCTCTCTAACGTATTTATCTCTAAAATTATCCATAACATTTCTTACTCTTTAATGAATATATTCTCAAACTTTCTCGAAAAACAATATTTCCTCCTAAACCCTAAATATCATAAACACCATTTAACTCACTTAGAAGTTCTTTAGATATCAACATATCTTTAGCCACACACACTTTTCATAATTACTATGTCAATTACTCGTGTACAAATTTGTTGAGCTACTAACATCACAATATCTATCCTGATAAAGTATAATAAGATGAGAATAAATTTTGTCTTTAATTTTATCTTTTTTAGAGGGAGACACCATCTTCTTCAATGAGAGACAATGTCGACTTCCAATCAAAGCTTTTTGAAAAATTTGCTATATTAGACTAATCATTTTTCATATATGTCAAAATTGTATGTGACAACCATCTTGTTTTTTTCCAATTACAGCCAAAACTTGTGAACATGTCTAAAATACAATTGCATCAATAATAGAATCACTTATTTTAAAAAGAAAAAGATAATAAATCTTAAGCTCGTGGAAAACGTTCTAAAAAAGAAAGGGAAAAAAAATTAGTGGAAAACATATATGTAAAAGTGATTGAAACGTCTATGTATGAACTTTAAAAAAAGGAATAGAGTAACTATTTTAATTTTTGAATTTTTTTTTAAAAATATTTCAGCCTTAAACTTTATAAAAGAAACAATCATTTTCATTTATTATTATTATTATTTTGTTAATTAATATTTTCCATTGGCCATATCACAATGTAATTAATATATAATATGTCCATGTAACCAATACCTAAAATTGACAAGAACGTAGTTCAACTGATATAATGTTCATACAATCGACTTTGAATAGGTTCAATTCCCCCACCCCACACTTTAATTACAATACTCCCTCACCTTGATTCGAATCCAGATAAAAGTTTGATGAAATTTTATTATGGTTATGATTACACAATTCTAAAATTTCACATTTCAATTTCATTTCAGACGAAGGATGGAGCCTTTTCAATGTGCAACTTTTTTTTTTCAAAATTTCCTCAATTTTTCTTTCACATCATTTTATCTCAAATTTGAATTGATGTTTAAATTGATGTGATTTTTTTTTTAAACATCCAAAACTTTCAATTTCGCATCATTTCACTTCAAATATTCATAAACTTTATATTATTTTGTAGTTTTTTAACATTTATTTTTTTAAAATGTATGCTCTTTCACATCGTTATTTACACTTGCATTTAGAATATACATCTAAACGTTATCTTCCATCTATTAAAAATGATAGATTATAGTCTAATTAAGCCACAATAAAAGATTCATTAACTAATTATATCAATTTTCACCAATTTCCATAAAATTGTATCGATATTAATATTTCCATAAAATCGAGATTTTGATATTCTTACCAACATCAATATTTCAAACTTGATTACCATATTTGTTTTACATTTTGATGTTTAATGTCAAATCATTATTTATGTATGAAAATTTATTTTACTCCATCCTTAGTTTATATATTCAAAATATTATAAAATAATATGAAATAGGCTTTTTTTTCCTTTAATTTCTGGGTACAAATTTTATTAGATGACAAATATGAAACAATATCCGGGAAGACTTTTACAGCATAATATTTAAAAAGAACCTTTAACGTCAACTATTCATGGATAAATGGATAAAAGGAGCATTGAAATACACTTACTACTGACCTATAACAATAACATAAAAGTTCACATCTTTTATTATTGCAATTGTTCTTTTTGTTTTTCTTACCCTTTTCCCTTTTTATTTACTACCAAATACCAAACCAAACAATTAAAGCTCCATCTCCATGAACACCTTCATCAATTGCTCACCATTTATAACTACAACTTCAGCATGATGTAGTAGCATAGTACTGTTAATGAGAGGCCGCTTTCATAGTGGTTTCCTTTATGTCAATACTATGCAGCACCACGGTCTCCAATGTTATCCCTGGCCCAAACCCAAACAGAACTCCCCATTCGAGCCCTTCTCCGGTTGTTGAATTTTCTTCCTCGATAGAGTTCTTCCTCATTTGATCCATTATAAACAACACGGACACGCTCGACATGTTACCGTACTCGCGTAGAACCTCTCGAGTTGCTCTCATCTTCTCTTCCTTTAAACCTAATTTCGCCTCCACCTAGTTCAAAATATGATTGTAACAATGAATAATATCCTAACATTTCAATCCCATTTTAGACTATAGTTCATTTTATTTCACCTTCAAAGTCACTTGAATAATATTAGACAAACTCATAAAAAAACTAAAGAACTAGACCTCGTTTCATAAAAGTTTTTCTTTTATGTCTTTGAGATTTAAATTTACTTCTACATTAGATTTCTGAGTTGTGTTATACTTTTTTATAAAAGTTTCCTTTGAAAATTAAAAATAAAGTACTTTTAAAAAATCTAGTTTTAATTTGAGAATGTGACTAAAAAGAAATCATTAGTCCACAAACTCAATTCATAAATATACGAGAACCTAAATTAAAAGGAACCCTTCAATTTAAAAATATAGATCGAAACAAAATTTAAACAATTTTTTTCAAGCAGTTGCAAATATAGCAATCAAACTCAAAGTATTAATAGATATAGCACAATGTAAAAAAAGTTGCACATATATCAAAATTTAGATCAGAAGTTTATCGGATCATATTGTTGGTAAAAATTTGTCGATAATAGACCATATCACTGATGGGAGATATTGACAGACTGTCTTTGTTATATTTGCAGTTTTCTAAAATGTTGTTATACACAATTGAAATTTAGTGCTACCAATTACAATGGCCTCCCTTTTTTTTTCCTTAGGAGTAAAATAACATAATTAGAATAATAATCATAACCCAAAACCCTAGCTTAGAGTAGTACTAACATAGTAAAAGACTAAAACACCCTAATGGTAATGTAACATGTTAGTATATAAATAAGTACATAAATAAAGAAAAGAAAATGAATATTAATGAAAACTAGACCAAAAGCAATGAAAAATATATATTTTTTCTTAAAAATAATTATCTATTACTGAAAATAATTTTTAATTTACAAAAAATAATAGTGAAATTAAAATTTTGTTATTAGAGATAAGAATTCATTACCTGGTCGAGAATGGCAGGGCCACCTGGATGGAAAATCCAAAAAATAGAATTCCAGTCGCTAATTCCAAGAGGTGTAAAAGCCTCTTTAAGACTCTTTTCAATGTTGTTAGAGATGAGACCAGGCACATCTTTAAGCAAATGGCAGGTCAGCCCCACTTCCCTCAAGTGCCCCTCGATCGCCCCCTCCGAGTCCGGCACCAGCGTTGCTCCGGTCCACACCAGCTCGTACAGCGGATGCTCCACTGACACGTCCGGATCCGTCCCGATTATCACCGCCGCTGCACCATCTCCAAACAACGCCTGCCCTATCATCGTGTCCAAGTGAATCTCCGACGGCCCACGGAACTTCATGGCGGAGATCTCCGAGCACACTACCAAGACTCTGGCTCCTCTGTTGTTCTCCGCTAAATCCTTGGCGAGGCGGATCCCGGTGCCGCCAGCAAAGCAGCCTTGCTGGTATATCATGTAGCGTTTGACGGAGGGGCGGAGGCCGAGGAGCTTGAGAAGTTGGAAGTCGGCGCCGGGCATGTCGATGCCGGAAGAGGTGCAGAAGATGAGATGAGTGATTTTGGATTTGGGTTGGCCCCACTCTTTGATGGCTTTTTCAGCCGCATCTTTGCCCAGTTTCGGCACTTCCACCACCGCAATATCTTGACGCGTGTCCAGGGAATGTGCCATGTACGCGCACATATTTGGATTCTCTCGAAGTATCTCCTCCGTTAGATACATGTGTCGCTTTCTGATCATCGAGTTTTCACCTAACAACGTCATCATCAACACCTTTATAAAAATAAGTTACAAAAAAGTTAAATTATACATTTAGTTATACTATCCTGTGTCCCTAGCATACTTTTTATTAGGGTTAAACTATAAATTTGGCAAAATTTTAATTTTTAGGGTTTATAAATTAACTATTATGACTAAATCCTAATTTTTAAAACTAAGGACAAAATTCTAATTTTTCTTCTAATCTAGAGAACAACTTTGTAAATTTAACTTATTAATAGGTCACTAAGATGTTTTAGTGTCTAATAGACAAAACTAGTATAGCTCAATTGATACACGAATGTGTTTAACAATTACAAAGTGTGTAAAAATTGTCCTACTCTTATGTACTCAAAAATTAAAATAAAAATAAAAACATTTTTTACCTAATAAAATCGTACATTTTTTTTAAAAAAAAATGTTAATTCGAACTCTAAACTTTGTTTTTTTTTTAGATTATAAATTTATCTTCATTTATCAATTTAATGATTTGGGTGAATTGATGATTTAACATGGTTTCAGAACACATGGTTCAGGGAGGTTATGTATTCTTTCCACTTGTTGAGGCTTCTTCATATTTCAAGTCTACAAATAAATAGGACTGTTATATGATAAATTTGCCTTCACTCATAAGTTTTGGGTCAATTGATGATTTAATAATTTTATAGTCTTAAAAATCTTAAAATCTGAAGGGGTTAACTTTAAATGTTTAGTGATCAAATGAAGACAAACTGGAAAGTATTATATATATATATATATAACCAAGTTCAAATTTTCAGTTAAACTAATAAATCATCTTAGAAGTGATCTCCCCTCCCATATTATCAAAAAAGAGAAAGAAACATGATGATAGCTTAAAGTGATATTTTTGTAGCTCAACACAAATGAGACTTAGAGCTAATAGTAAGAAAAAAAAAATAGTGTGTAGAAACGTCCACATAGAATAACAACAACATACATATTCGGGTGAACTTCTGCTTCAAGTGAGTCAGATCTTCGGAATTAGTAATATGAAAGTAGTAGTCAGGATAGTCTGACTGTAGAACGATGTTCAGCGGCGCGGTGGTGCCGATCGCCAACACCATGGCGGGGCCATCTGCTCTTTGAGCCTTACGAATTTCAGCCACAACAGAGGCCATGAAATGGAAAGAGTTTTGAAAAAACAAAACAAGTGGGAAAGGGAAAGGGTGAGGAGCGTTTGATATGTTTTGGAGTCCAAAAATGAAGTCATATTTAAAAGGAGGGAGGAGAGGATGGATATGCGCTGCCATGTCGGACTAGGGTTTACTTTTCCCTAACCAGCGGACCATCTCTTCCCACTTTATTATCTCCTCCACATCTTTCCATTTCTCATAACTTTAATTTCCCACATGTACCTATACCTAGCTAGTTGGAACCATGTGAACTTTTTTATTTATATATTTTTTAATTTTTTTCTATATAACTCCAAACAAATTTGAATTCACACGTGTTTTTAAATTGCCTTTTTTTTTTTTTTAAGTTTTTGAAGTGATTTTTTATATAAATCTGCTATAGTAGGAGAACAAACGAAATAATAATTTACATTTATAACAAGAAAACTTTAAAATAAAAGTTGATCCCTTTTATTAGAAATAAAAATATATTTCTAATATATTTATAACTACTATTTAACTTCTTTAAAAACAAGGATTATTTTTTATTTAATATATATATATATATTCGATCTAAATCTCAATTCACACCTAGGTTGAAAAAATAAAATTCAAATTAAATTAAAAGGAAAAAAAATGAAAAAGATGACATGAAATAGATATTAATAGGAGATAAAATATGATTTTTAGAAAAATATTTTTTCATTTATTTAAGATATTAGTTAGACATAAGATGTGATTTTTATATATAAAATTTCTTCCATAACATGAAGTAGATATTAGCTAAAGATATAAGATGTGATTTTTTTAATTTTTTTGGTTTATTAAGGTGTAGAAATTATTTGATAAAATGTGATATATATATATATATACACACGTCCGTACGTATGTATTTACGTATATATTATCATTTAAATTTTAAACATAACCTGAGATAGAGATATAATGTGATTTTTTAATCGATTTTTCTTTTATTTAACTTGAGTTAAAGATTAAATGATATAATGTGACTTTTTTTTTAATAAAAAAGACATATCATGATTTAAACTTTAGATACAATATGAGATGATAGAGATATAATGTGATTTTTTAAAAATATTTATCTTTTATTTAACGTGAGTTAAAAGATTAAATGATAAAATGTAATTTTTTTTTTTTTTATAAGAAATCTAATATCACTTAAACGTGTGAATGCCAAAAGAGGGAAAACTTTTTATTATTATTTTATTCTAATGTCAGAGTGGCAAAAAGAAAGAAGGGAAAGTGATTTTTTTAAAATCTACTGTCATTTTAATTTTGTTTAATTTTTTTTCCTTTTATTTAATAGGAATTAGAGATTAAATAATAAAATGTGATTTTTTAAAAAAATTAATATCACTTAATATATGGATGCCCAAAAAAAAAATTTGAAAAACTATTTATTTTTTTAAATTGAACATACGAGCAGCAGAAAAAAAAGGGAAAATTTTTAAATAATATAAATGTTAAATTACCTAAGATATCTCTATAACCATCCATTAAAAGAGTAAGAGGAGAAATCAAAAGTTTTTCCTCCATATCCCCTTTTAGATAGCACTAGTCTATAACATGTGTACATGATATTTCCACGTTTAACTCCTATAGTGGACCCTCTTAACCCATCCAACCCTTCCATGGATGGGGTATGGCAAAATGGTGACCAACAACCACAGCCACAGCCAGCTACGAACCTCCAAAATCCTATCTTCATAGCATAAGATAGAGATAGAGCAATCCGAGATTATGCAACTTCTGCATTTCAAAGCTTGGACACTAGAATTCTTGATCCACCAATTGATGCTCCAACATTTGAAATGAAGTCTTGTGTTTCAAATATTTAACTCATTTGGTCCATTCATCAAGCTACCAAACAAAGACCCCCACAAACATCTTAAACTTTTTATGAGATAGATGTTGTCACTTGCCTGAGACGACGCGGAGTGGCCGACGTCCTAAAAAAAGTTGATTTTAAAATAAAACAAATGGGAGTCACAACCAATCTTTTTTAAGGTGTGATTGGGCATCAAAATCAATTAAACAAGTTTTTAAATAAAAAAAATCAATAAAAATGATCTTTGAAAAACTAAATTGAGTTCGGAGTCATTTGTGTATAGGGAAGGTGTTAGCAGCCCAAAACACTCGTTTAGAAAACGATTACCAAATTTAAATCTTGAATTGAAACTATTCTTTAATTTATCTTTTTTTAAACAAAAACATTGTGTTATTCTACTTATCATTTCTTCAATATTGGGAGTAATGATCCCATAAAATAAGTAGATAAATCATCTATCAATTTGACTATATTGGAATTGAAGAAATATTCCTCACCTTGATAATGTGAGAAAATATTACAATTTCTCAAAATCCATTATAAAATAGTTTTTTTATAAAAGATTTTTTTTTAAAATAATTTGATTAAATTCTTTTTATACGGATTCAAATTTCGGACTCCAAAGATTATAAACTCTCATCTCAAGAATCTAGAAAATCAAACTTTCAAATATTTTTAGATTCTATCGTAGGAATTTTTCATAAGAACATCATTGAAAACAAATTTTAAATTTTAAACTTATTTTTACAAAACATAAAAGGAATTAATTTAAAGATTTGAAATTGACTTAAAAATTTTGATACTAATAGACCAAAAAAATTAACCTCAGTTTAATGTGTAAATTTACATTAGCAACCTATCCAATTTAATAATACGTTTAAAGCAATAATATTTATAAATATATTAAAAATTTAATAAAATATATTGAAAATCGATGTAGATTTCCATAGAATCGATTTCTTCACATCAAGATTCTAAAACATTGGACTCCAAATATTTCTAGAAACCATCGTTGTATGCTTTTACAATTAAAATTGGTTAAATGCTAATACTTAAAATAAAATAGAAAAATATAAATGAAAATAAAGTACCAAGATGAAATATGAAAGTAAAAAAATAAATTATAATCAAACAATAATGAAAAACCAAAATGAACTAAAAGTAAAACAAGAAAAAAAGTTAAATTAAAATTACCATCATTTAAAAGTCTCCTCCACCCACCTTGAAAGTAAGAAGAAAAATAAATAAGTGACATGACAACTCACTGAATAAAAAAAAGTTAAAACATACTAAAAAAAAAATTAAGGCCAAGTAGATAAACAGCAAAATTTTAGTTTTCATTTCGGTAAATAGCAAAAACTTTTTAAAATGGTAAAGATAATAAAACAAATTAGAAAATTAGAAAATAATGATTAACAATTATCAAAACTATCCCTACATGGAATTCTAAAGGTGTGAGAATTTCAAAATCCTTTGAAAACAACAAATATATTCTACCTAGACAATTATCACACACTAAACAATGCATTCTGACAAAGTATTTAATCCATATGTACTTTCTTCAATACAGACTTACTCCTAAAAAGTAAACATATTCTAGTGGGAATACAAGATTAAAAGGAATCAAAATCTTGGAAATCAATGATTTCAGTGTTGTCCTCAAGAGATTGGGAAGAATAATCAATGTCTGCTAATTCATTATTTAAATACAGTGTATTTCCAGTGTTCGGGGTAACAGGTGAGACATGGTCAACCACTACATATAAATCAATTTTGGGTGAATCAGTTAAAATTGACATCCAATCACAAAATATCTTTATCTTCAACAATCCTAATAAGATTCGAATGGTTAGAACCAATCTAGTACATTGTCAAATGAGATATAGTTAATTCACCGAATGAAAAAAAGTTTACCTCGGATATATTCCAAAAATTGTTGTAACCATGAATTTGATGGAATATGCACCTCAAAATTTCAAAAATCATGTAGTGAGAATTTTCATCCCATCGACCATCAAAGATGAGTTTAATTCGTTGTAAAGTCATAGCAAAAATAGTAGCTTATTAAAGGAACCACAACAAAACCTAAATCGATGAACACTTTGTGTGAGTTACAAAAGTTATGACAATTTTTTTACGAAGTGATATTTCTTTTTTCCAAATCATTAAAATAATAGCAAAAATAGTGTATAAAACTAATTTATTAAGAATATGAGAATATACAACTAATTTATTAAGAATGTATGTATAAAATGATAAAAAATAATTCAAAGATTTGAATAAAATTGAACACGTATAAAGTAATGAAAAACTATTCAACGATTTGAATAAAATATATTGATAAAATAAAATTTAACAATATATGAACATTTAAAATATAAATTTGGTAGAAAAATCTCGATATTTAATTAAGGTGAGATTAATTCGAAAAGTAGTTAAATATAATTTAAAATAATAATAAAATATGGAGATTATGTTAAGTACATGAGTAAAATTAGGAGGGTAGTTGTTGGTAAGGAATATAGCCTGTATACGTAACTCGGCGCTATTTCTATAATTATCTGGTATTTGTAGTTTCATCAATTTGTGGGACTCTGATAAAACTATATGGTATTTGTAGTTTCATCAATTTGAGAGACTCTGATAAAACTGACATCAATCACAAAATATGTTTATCTTTAACAATATTCAAATTGGCAGAACCAGTCCGGTACATTGTCAAACAAAATATAGTCAACCAGAGGTAAAAATTTTACCTTGAATATATTCCACAAATGGTTGGAACGATGAATTTGATGAAATATGCACCATTCTCATCCCATCGACCATCAAAGAGGAGTCTAATATGTTGTAAAGTCATAGCAAAAAAAACCACAACAAAACTTAAATCGATGAACACATTGTGTGATTAACAAAAGTTATGACCATTTTTTTACAAAGCTATATTTCTTTTTTCCAAATCGTTAAAATAATAGCAAAGATAGTATATAAAACTAATTTATTAAGTACAATTTATTAAGAACATGAAAATGTACAACTTATTTATTAAGAATATATGTATAAAATTATGAAAAACAATTAAAAGATTTGAATAAAATGGAATACGTATAAACTAATGAAAAACCATTCAAAGATTTGAATAAAATATATGGATAAAATAAGAGTTAATAATATATGGATATTTAAAATATAATTTGATAGAAAAATCTAGATATTTAATTAATGTGAGATTAATTCAAAAAGTAGTTAAATAGAATCTAAAATAATAATAAAATATAGAAATTATGTTAACTACATGACCAAAATTAGGAGGACAGTTGTTCTTAAGAATATCAGCAATTACCTAGTATTTGTAGTTTCACCAACAACTACTACGAACCAGTCAAGGACGAATCAGAAATTTAGGAATTTGTGGATATGTGCATGTCACGTAAGTTGCCATAAATCTTATTCTTGGGTGGTTTTCTCATTTTTTCGAAATGAAACGTAAATTATGTCATACGCTCCAATTCCCCAACAAATTAAAACCAAAATGTTGGGGAGCGCCGCCCAACTCCCTTCCCCCTCAAACATAAATAATGATGATGATGATGATAATTTAAAAATAATATATTTGTTTAATCCTTTTAAAAAAACTTAATTTCACTATATTTGTTTAATCCTTTAAAAAAAACTTAATTTCACCTTTTTTTTTTATTACTTTTCTTTCTCCCATTCTGTTTTCTTTCTTCTTCACCTTATTTTAGATTTTTTTTTCTTTTTCTTTCAATCACACATCTTCAACCTTATATGTAAGGCATAAGCAAAAACTCGTCTTGTTTGCTTCAAGATATGTTTCTTTTCTTTTCTTTTTTATTTTTTTATTTTTTCAACCCATACTTGCTACAAGTATTTTTTTTTTAATTTTATAAATAAAATAACATAAAATAGAAAATTTAGGAAGGATGGAGGAAATAAACAAAAATTAAAGCAAAAATAAAAAAATAAATTGAAAACAAAATAATATAAATATCAACAACATATCTAGAGCAAATATATGTGAGGAACACAAAGATACATAAAAAGGAAGGGAAGAAGAAGAAGAAATATTAGGAATAACAACAATTGTTTTTCCTAATACATTTTCTTTCTCTCTACTTTTCAAGGTCTTTAAGAGAGAAGAAGGATTAAGGATGAAACCCCGAACATGAAGACACTCATTGGGAAAGGTGCGGATCCTTGGGACAAAGTCCCTACCAAATGCAACCTCTAACTTGAAGGAACTCTTATTCAAGAGAACCGTTGAGTGAAAGCAAGATCGTTCCAAAATCCATTGGGAAAGAATAAAGCATTTACAAACATACAACCACAGTAATGCATCATCGAGTAAATTACAGCATGTTTTCAATTAAAAACAAAGGGAATCGAGTGACATACCTTTGAAGAACTCTTCTTTAAGTATTCCCTCGATCTACACCAGTTAGACGTCCTAACAAACTCAATCACGAGCACAAACGCAACGAACAACCAATACAATTCCACGAACTGTTAAATCCTCGAACCCAATCGAGTAAGACCTGATCCCCGACCCTTGAACAGGAACACTCGACACTACCACTCGGTTTCCTTGGTATTCTCCATGTGAGAATCCAGGAGGTGTGGGCTCTATGTGGATTTGGTAGAGGGAATGAGGAAGTATACGATCAAGTTAAACGATCGAGTAAATGGGAGAAAAGCTAATTCTATCGTATAGACTGGGAACTTGATCATTTAGTAAACAAGAAGCTATCGTCTAGTAAACTTGCTCATCGTTCACTCTCTCAAAGGGCTATCATATAGCTTTTCTTTTTCTCTCGATCGAATGTTATGCAATTATGAAAAATGAAAACAATGTTCACTTTTATTTTTCAGTTATTAAAACTGAAAGAAACTTCCCGCTCAAATACGGTTAAAGGAGAAACAAATAACTAACCAAACAATTATCTCATAATTGTTTTATTATAAATAAGTATATAACTAATTTATCATATTATATTTATAACCTATAGTTTTAATATCACATCATATGTAATATTTAAACCACAGTTATTTTTTTATTTAATATAAATCATATTTATATTAATTTCTCCAAATAATGTATCTAATACATCAAATCAATTATATCACATATAATTGAATCAATTTAATTATATCATATATAATCATATTCCCCCTTGTTAATCTGAACACTTCAAACTAACCCAAAAACTGATTCTAAACTTGAATCCATTGAGCTACCAAGGGGACTGGACATGTAGCTTGAAGCTTCAACGATATATGAATAACTAACTAAACTCTTTAATCACAATATCCAACATCCGTTAACTGTCGGACACTCCACTAAAGACCCACTGCTGCACTCTTCGCACTACAGATATAGTTCTGTGTTCATTAGATATAACCAATCAATAGTACAATGACCCTTCACAAATCACTTGTAAATACAGCTGGGCCAATTTACCGTTTTGCTCCTGTAGTTACATCTAACTCTTTAAGTACCACTGAATTCTCTAATGAACAATACATCATAGTCCTACTATAAGTGAACACTTCTTGAGCCATGAGAAGGTGTGGCGCCACATTGTTTAAGCCCCGAAATTAGCTCTTAAGGGAGCAATCAAATCCTTAGATCCATACAGAAGCATGTAGTCCCTCGTTCTCCAAAAATACTTGAGGATGTTCTTGACGACATTCTAGTGGCCCTGTCTTGGATTTGACTAATATCTACTGACTATCCCCATAGTGTAGCAGATGTCAGGTCTAGTACATAACATCACATACATCAAACTATATGGGACCCATTTCATTTCCTCAACCTCTTGAGGTGTCTTAGGACACTGTTCCTTAGACAATGTAACTCCATGCCAAAAAGGCAGTAGACCCTTTTTGGAGTTCCGCATCGAGTACTTGATCAATATCTTGTCAATGTACGATGCCTAAGACAGTGCTAGTAGTTTGTTCTTACGATCCCAAAAGATCTGAATCCCAAGAACAAACTGAGCCTCTCCCAAGTCTTTCATTTGGAATTGGGTTGCTAGCAAATTCTTAACTAAAGTCAGTAAACCTACATCATTCCCAATGAGTAGGATCTCGTTTACATATAACATTAGGAAAATTACTCAACTGTTGATGATTTTCTTGTAGACACAAAACTCATCAACGTTTTGGTCAAAGCCATAAGATTTGATCGCAGTATCAAACCTTATGTTCCAAGATCGAGAGCCTGCTTCAGTCGATAAATGGACCGATTCAGCTTGTAAACCTTTTGCTCTTGACCTTGGGTTATGAACCCCTCGGGTTGCACCATATAAATGGTCTCCTCAAGACTACCATTCAGAAAGGTAGTCTTGCCATCCATTTGTCATATCTCATAGTCATAATATGAGGCAATGGATAGGAGGATACAGATAGACTTAAGCATGGCAAAAGGCAAGAAAGTCTCCTCATAGTCAATTCCCTCCACCTGGGTATAACCCTTTGCCACAAGTCTAGCCTTGAAAGTTTGCACCTTCCCATCAGCACCCCGTTTCCTCTTGTAGATCCATTTATAACCTATAGGTTTAACTCTATCAGGTTGATCTACAAGGTCTCATACTGAGTTGAAGTACATAAACTCCATCTCGAGATCCATGGCTTTGACCCATTCATCTCGGTCAACATCCTTCATTGCCTTCTTGTAAGAAAACGGATCCCCTTCATTGCCTTCTTGTAAGAAAACGGATCCTCAACCTCGCCATCGGCTACCATAGCTAGGATTTTAGTGAAACCCATATAGCAAACATGTGGGTTTGCAACCCTCCAATTACGTCGAGGTTCCCTCAACTCTTGAGGTGGATTAGACCGACTAGATGAACTTCCACCAACAACTCTTATTGATGTAGCAGGCTCTTCAACTACTCTTGTGAAGTTTCAGTAGTTTCGTTGGAAAGTTCACGTAACACAATTTTACTACGTGGATTATGCTCCCTTATATGATCTTTATCAAGGAAGATAGTGTTTGTCGACATAAACACCTTGTTTTCCTTAGGATCATAAAAGTAACCCCCTCGCGTCCCTTTGGGGTAGCCTACAAATAAGCATAACCTCGAACGTGCTTCTAGTTTCTTAAGATTAGTCTCAAGCACATGTGTTAGGCAACCCTAGATGCGGAAGTGATGCAAACTAGCTTTACATCCGTTCCACAACTCCAAAAGTGTTCTGGCACTCTTGGAAGGAACACGATTTAGGATATAAGTTGCAGTCTTTATTGCAAAACCCCAAAACGAGTCCGATAAGGAAGCGTAACTCATCATTGACCGAACCATGTCCAACAGAGTTCTGTTTCTCCTCTCTGATACACCAATCTGCTGAGGTGTACTAGGTGCTGAGAGTTAAGAAACGAATCTATGTTCTATCATATAGTTCTAGAACTCAGAATCTAAAAACTTTTCACCCTGATTAGATCGAAGTGTTTTAATCCGTTTATCTAATGCATTTTCAACTTCAGCCTTGAACTCTTTGAATTTTTCAAAGGATTCTGACTTATGTTGCATCAAATAAACATACCCATAACTTGCATAATCATCAGTAAAAGTGATGAAATACCCGTTGCCTCCCCTGGCTCGCACATTCATCGGACCACAGAGGTCTGAATGCACTAACTCTAGAGGCTCTTTTACTCGATAACCTTTTCCAGTAAAAGGTCTTTTAGTCATCTTGCCTTCAAGGCATGACTCGCACACAGTTAAAGAATTTTTCTCTAACTCGCTAAGAAGTTCATTCTTTACCAACCTCTCAATCCTATTGAGATTGATGTGTGGTAATCGAAGGTGCCAAAGTTGAGCATTTTCCTTAGGAGAAACCTTAAGTCGTTTATTTTGAGTTACGACAGTTTTAAACATCTCTATGTTATGGAGAAAATTTGTTGTTAACGGCCTAGCACATATAAATTGTTTTCCAGTTTAGCTGAACATATCTCAACACCATCTTTCAGAATAAACACTTTATTCACCGAATAGTTGAGAGTACATTTACATTCAATCAAACACTTTACAGAAATTAAGTTCCTCTTTAACTCAAAAACTACATATACATCATTCAAAATGATAAATCTATTCTATAAAGTCAACTGGAGGCCTTCCACTGCCACGACAGAGACGACGTGTCCGATGCCTACTCGCATCGTCATCTCATCAGCCTCAAGCTGCTGCCAGAATCTAATCCCCTGAAAAGAAGAACAAACATGATTAGTGGCCCTAGAGTCTATAATCCAGGTAGAATCATCATTCTCCACTAAACAAGTTTCCAAAACCAGTAAATCAAATTTACCTTGTTTGGCCTTGGCCTCAACCTTCTTCCTTTCCTTTAACCAGTGTGGACAGTTCCGCTTCCAGTGCCCACCCTGGTTGCAATGGAAACATTTTTCTTTCTCAACCGACGTTGGTTACCTACCCCGCTGTGCGGTAAGTTACGGGTTAGCTGGTGCCTTCCCCTTTCCTTTACTACCCTTTTTCTTCTTTCACTTATTAGTGTTGGAAGTAGAATGTGCAGACTTAGTTCTTGAGGTTGAACCTCGATGGACCTTCTTAGATGATGAAGAAACATTTGTCTTACCAACCCTCTTCTCCTTTCTTTTAAGCAAGGATTGGAATGTCTGACTCTCGTTGAGAAGTGTTGTAAAGATATAATCAACTTTGTTCAGCACAACATTGCTGACAAAGTACATGAAGCTTTCTAGCAATGTTTGCAGAATAATGTTAACCTGGCTGCCCTCATCGATGTCGACCCCATTCATCTCTGCCACATTGAAGTGCACCATCATGTTCAAAACATGTTCTCGAATAGATGTACCCTCCTCTATTTTGGAGTTGAAGATGCACTTGAGAGCTTCATACTTGAGCTGTCCAGATGGTTGTCCGAACATTCCCCTCAGGGACTTCATGATCTCATGCGCAGAGACTATGGGCTCATGCTTCTTCGCCAAGACGTCATTCAGACTGGCCAAGATGTAAGCTTGGGACTTCTCGTTCATCCGTGTCCATTTCTCATATGCCTCTCGAACATTTCAAGCGGAAGTTTGAGTTGGAATAGAAGGACACTCCTCCGTAAGGATGAACCGAAGGTCATCGATGATAAGTATGGTATTAATTATGTTTTTCCAACTAGCGTACTTTTCGCCAGTCAGTTTGTCGACAGATAATAGAGCTAAAGTGGCGGTTGCCATTTTAAAAGTTGTTGAAAAACATGAACAAACTTAATAAGTCTATTTGCACTACCACTTTTAATACCAATTTTAGGTTTTAGCAAAATAGTTCCAATGTACCCTGAGTGAAATGACATCTATTTTGCAATGATACCCCAGCGAGGTAAGACAAAAGTTACTGGTGAGGTGATCAGGTGCCCTTTCACTGGGATGAGACATTCTCAATCATTAAATAGAAACAACTCTTGTAACTGACTCTAACAGTCACCATTTTTTGGTCCAGAATATGTTAACCTTTATCAATTCCGCATAAATGTAACCCCTCATTTTAGGCCCTAGAGTCTTGCCCTAATACACCCACCGTAGGGAAAAGCAGATTAGGACAAGAGACTAAAGTGACCTTATTCTTTACAGGAGATCAGATAAAGAGTCGTGCAAAAATGTCATCCTTTAGGGGGACACTCCTAGGGTGCCTCGAGGCGATGCACAAAACGTTATCCAACCTAATGAGAGAGACCGTGGGATATGTTGTCACACGTCTCACTCTCACTTACTATGAACATTCTCTCCATTCACCTTGGTATTGACTTACCCAAATACCATCCTTTAGGGGGATACTCCTAGGGTGTTTCGAGACCGAGGATAGATCTCACATGTGAACTTTAGGGAGAAACGTTAGAGATTTAAGTGAAGTATCATATACCCCAAATACCTCCCACTGAATGTTCTAACTAGAGATACATTAACTTAGACAATCCGACTACTGATTTTATCTAAGTGTGAGTTTAATTTGCTAAAAAACAACTCTTGCTTTTGATAATTAAACAAGTTTGAATCAAGTCTCATTAAACACTTTAACAAACTATCATCAAATTTGCATGCATGCAACAAATCTATCTAATTCATCTTTCTAGATAGGTTCCCAGGTAGGGGTATTTTGTTTCTGTCAGCTTAAATACTCCAGCCTAGACAGAACCTGCCTTAGACAAAAGGTCCCTTATAGATAAATTTGGTACATATTTCATCTTTTGTTAATCAATTTAATCCTATTAAATTAATTAAAAGATTAAACTTAGATTTCTAATCTCATTAGAACCATGATCTTAGGTCTATCTCAATCAAATTTTCACTTTTATTCTTCAGTTATTAAAACTGGAAGAAACTTCCCACTCAAATACGGTTAAAGGAGAAACAAATAACCAACCAAACAATTATCTAATAATTGTTTTATTATAAATAAATACAATAACTAATTTATCATATTATATTTATAACCTATAGTTTTAATATCACATAATATGTAATATTTAAACCATAGTTCTTTTCTCCTTTATTTAATATAAATCATTTTTATATTAATTCCTCCAAATAATGTATCTAATATATAAAATCAATTATATCACATATAATTGAATCAATTTAATTATATCATATATAATCAAATTCTCTCTTGTTAATTTAAACGCTTCAAACTAACCCAAAAACTAATTCTCAACTTGAATCCATTGAGCTACCAAGGGGACCTTATGGACCTGTAGCTTGAAGCTCCAACGGTATGTGAATAACTAAGTAAACTCTTTAATCACAATATCCACCATCCGTTAACTGTCGGGCACTCCACTAAAGACCGACAGCTGCACTCTTCACACTACAGATATATTTTTGTATCCATTGGATATAACCAATCAATAGTACGATGATCCTTCACAAATCGCTCATAAGTACAGTGGCGCCAATTTACTGTTTTGCCCCTATAGTTACATCTAACTCCTTTAGTACCACTAAATCCTCTAATGAACAATACAACATAGTCCTACTATGAGTGAACACTTCTCGGGCCATGAGAAGGTGTGGCGCCACATTGTTCAAGCTCTGAAATCAGCCCTTAAGGGAGCAATCTATCTACTTACCTCTGCTTCATACAAACTCCTTTGTATAGGATACCCCGCTCGCATGTCTCCACATGAATGATCAAGATCAGACTGTTCGTAGCACTTTATAACACTTGTAAGTTCGTATCCGTAGTGTCACCGGGATAAGGTTTCCCTTTTTTTCCATATACTACAGACCATTTAGGTTATCACTTAAGGCATGATCTACTTATATGTCTCCACATACATACTTAAGTTAATAACCAGGGATCTTAGTTTATTGGTTTGTGATTAATGCAACTAAAACATCTCATATTTCATAGACAATAGTGAAGAAAATATCTCATATTATTACATCACAAATGTTTGTTCATACATGTGTTTACAAATTATAGGACGCCCTACGAGATTTAGGACATCAACCTCAACACAATTAGGGCCTTTGTGTTCTTAGATTTTTGATTCTTGGGAGTTTTTTTTTCACCTTTTTTTATATGTAAATTTCAAGGGTTTATGTGGATGTTTCTGTTTTTTTTTTTTTTTTTGGAAGATAATAGAGGATTTGAGGTCGTTGTTTTAGGTTTCTACTGAGAAAAATGAAGGGGATTAGGGGTATATTTGTGACATCCCAAATTTTCAGGTAATTTTAATTTAATTGTCTTGATTATTTGAGTGTATTCTAAAAATTTGGAGATTTAAACTTTAATTCAATTTCTAAGGTAATTCCAATTTGATATTTCGAATTAATTGGTGTCATATTTAGATTCTGGAGGTTGAAATTGAATTAATATGTCAAGATAATTCAATTTGGATTTTAAGTGATAGAAGATTTAAAATATTGGAGGAAAATTTTGGAGGAGATTTGAAGGAAATTGGGTTAATTAATACAAATATTGGGAATTTGAGACTTTGGCTTTGGAGAGGGAAAAGGAAAATGAAAAAAAAAAAAAAAAATTATATTTAGGAATTTATTTGGTGAATTAGGGTTTTTGGGAAAGGAAAAAATGTGTGTGTGATGGGTCTCCTCGTGGAGTGTGCAAAAACAGAGAAAAAAAGAGAAGTAAATATTTTTTTTCCCTTCTTCCTCTTCATGCCCACGCCAGAAGCACTTCTCCTCTGCGTTTTTTTTCTCCTTCTTTGCGTGAGAGGCCCGTCCACCGCTAGATCCGACGCCCCATGTGAGAAGCTCCAGATGTCTCAAGTGTTTGCCAGACTCGATCGCGGACGCGTCACGTCGGATCTCTCTCTCCCCTGTGTTTTCATTTAGCCACATATCGTCCCTTTCGATCTCTCTCTTTCTACTCTGACTCACGCCGTCGAGTAACGCTGCCATCCACAACCGATCCTCCCCACATCGTCGTCGCAAGACCACCGCTCTTGGATGATAAGACGACCAAGGTTGAGCTAATCTCTAAGCTTCCAACTCAAGCCACGGTAAAAGATGTACAAAATTTTTCAGAGTTCTACATGCGATTTATAAACAACTTCTTGCTCATATCAAGACTCTAATGCAGACTGTTGGAAGTTGATAAACCCTATGTGTTCGATCAAGATTGCAAAAAAGCCATTGAGAAACTTAAGACAACGCTTACAACAACACACATTATGATGGAGCAAGGTTGGTCACTACCATTTGAATTCATGTATGACACCAGCGATTACACAATTGGTGCTGTCTTTGCTCAAAAGAAGGAGAGAGTGATACATCCAATTTATTACGCGAGCAAAACTCTGAATGAAGCCCAAGAAAACTGCACAACTACGAAAAAGGAGTTGCTTCCGGTAGTGTTTAAGTTCGGAAATTCATGTCCCATCTGTTAGGGACCAAGGTAAATGTTCACACCGATCATTCAACACTAAAATACCTCCTAACAAAGAAGGATGTAGAGCCACGATTAATAAAATGGATTCTCCTTCTATAAGAATTTGACATTGAAATTCTAGATAGAACAGGAATAGAGAACGAGGTGGTCCATCACTTATCAAGATTGAAAGAAAATTTTGAAAAATCTGAAGAAATCAGGGATGAGTTCGTTGAAAAAAGTTTGCTAGCTATTGTTCATATTCAATGGTATGCTGACTTTGTGAATTATTTAGCTATAGGAGTTGTCCCGCCAAAAGAAACCAGTTAAGAAGTTCCATGATCTTAAGCATTATTTTTGGAACGACACATATCTATTCAAGCTAGAACTGGATCAGATATGGAGGCGATGCGTTGCAGAAGAAGAAGTACCGGCTATCCTTGAACCTTGTCATGAAGCTCCGTATGAAGGTCATTTGGTAGGAACTAAAACAACAACCAAAGTATTGTAGAGTGAATGCTTTTCGCCAACTTTGTTCAAAGATGCCTCGCTCAAGAATGTGACAAATGTCAAAGAACAGAAAACTATACGACCAGAAGTGAAATGCCTATGAAGTATATCATATCCTCGAAGTTGAAATCTTTGACATCTAAGGAATAGACTTCATAGGATAGTTTCCGCCATCATTTGGGAATACATCCTTCTCACCGTGGACTACGTATCAAAATGGATTGAGGCAATAGCCACTGCCTCTAATGATGCCAAAGTGGTAAAGAAATTCCTTCTAAAAAATATTTTCTACAGATATGAAATTCTAAGAGCTCTCATCAGTGACGAAGGAATTCACTTCCTCAACAAAAATATGGCAACTTTGCTTCAAAAGTACAACTAAAGCACATGATCACCTCTACATATCATTTGTAGAATAATGGACTCGTCGAGCTGTCAAATCGGGAGATAAAAAAGTATTCTTAAGAAGATTTTGAGTTCATCAAGAAAGGATTAATTTCTATAAAGGAATGGAATTCCTTGCGGAAGCGGATGAACGTAATTGGTTCCCAATTTTGAAACACTTAAAATGTAGAGAAGCAAACATACTATTATTATAGAATAAACATTAAAATTCTATAAGCATGCTTTCTACTGAGAGGAAGAGAAGTAGAATTGCTTACCTTTGTAGAAATCCTCTTCTCATTTTCCTCTCCAAAGTTCACGAATAGCGGAACTGCCCGAGCATTGGAAAACTCTTCAACATGGGATGCCATCACTTGAAGCCTCTGCTATTCTCCGACAAGGGGTAGGAAGAGTGGTCTCCTTTAATGTTTTTGGGAGAAAGGAAAGATTTTACATAGAGGATGTGAGTTTTTTTTTCCCTTACAGAGAGCTTTTTCTCTGTGTTTCACATTCAACACCCTTGATTTCTGTCTTTGCATACACAATCCAAAGATAAAAGAGCTGGTGGAGGGAGGGAGTTAATTAACTCCCACTTGAAAACCAATAATTAACTCCCTAGGGGAGTTATTAATATTATAAAATATAGTATTATATAATTAATTAACCAACATTTAGTTAATTAACTATATGTTATGCACTTTAATCATATAAAATGCAATTCTTTTTTATAATCTATAGTTTTAATATGAATCTCATTCAAATCAATTTTAACCTATAATATTTATATGATTCTTATTCTTATAAATAATATTTGAATCTTATTCGAATATCTCTTACATATTATATAGTTTTAATTATAAATCATATTTATAATTAACTATATACTATAATGTATCAACATACATTATACTTTATATTAATCACATTAATATAATTAACACCTTTAATTTCCACAAAGAATATGAACAATTCAAATTCTTCCAAAAACACTTATCCCTTATTTTATCCTTAGTGAGCTAGCAAGAGGACCTTTTGGACCTATAGATTAGAAGCTCAAACGATACAAGATTAACTCTACTAAAGATCGATAGCTGCACGTTTTGCACTGTAAATATATTTTTGTGTCCACGGATATAATCAATCAATAGTAAGTTGACCCTTCATATATTACTCATAACTACAGTTGTGTCAAATTACCATTTTATTCCTGTAGTTACATCTAATTCCTTAAGTACCGCTGATCCCTTTAATGAACAATTAGTTATAGTTCACCTATAAACTAAACCCTTCTAAAATCAACCCTTAATGGAGAAATTCATCTACTTACCCTCAAGATGAGAAGACGTAAATTCTTTCTTGTGTAGTTGTGTTCCCAACTCCTCACTCAAACAAATCCCAAAATGGTAGTCTTATTGGGTTGGCGAATCTTGCCACTATCATCCATACCGATCAAAGAATTACCTTTATAGGCAGGAATTCATAACTCACTCAGGATTAAGGTCAAGTTACCTATGGTTATCCTAGTGAAATTAAGTCTTTTCAAATAACGACGTTATAAAGAAAGGTTAATCATTTTGCGATTTAGTCTTATGCAAACTCTTTGTATAGTTCACTCACATGAGATTAGGATTAGATCATTTGTAACACATCACAAGTATTGTAAAAATTATAAAGTGGGTTGTATCCATTGTGTCACCAAGATAAGGTACCCAACCTAATCCATATACTACATACCATTTGGGTTATTACTTAAACATGATCCACTTATATATCACCTATATATATGTTTATGTTACATTAAATAACCTTGGATCTTAGTTTATTGGATTGAGTTAATGCAAACTAAATGGTGAATAAAACAACACTTTATTTGATTAAATAAATAATTTGTGTACAAATAATTTACAAACTATGAAACCTGAGAGATTAGGGAATCAACCCCAATAATCTCCCAATTGTCCTAAAACTAGTGGAGTGTACAAAACAAAGCATAAAAACAAAGTATGGTACACAAAACAATAAACTAGGGTATACATTATACCCAATAACATCTTCCACTTGCCTTAGACAAGTTGATGCATGTCTTATAGACCCAGACTCTCCAGGTGACCCAAACTTTGTCCATGAGAGCCTTTGTAAATGGATTAATAACATTGTGCTTCGAAGTGTTCTTTGTGACGATCACATTCCCTCGATGCATAATCTCTCGGATGAGATGATATTTGCACTCAATGTGCTTCTTCTCTTCTGGCTCCAAGGCTCCCTGTAATTTTCCATAGCACCACTATTATCAAAATAGAGGATGATGAGATTTGACATGTCTGGAACAACTTTCAGGGTTGTTAAAAATTTCCTGAGCCATACAGCTTCTCTCGCAGCTTCACAAGCAACTACGTACTTTGCCTCCATGGTAGAATCAACAATGTAACATTGCTTTGTGCTTCGCCAGACTATAGCTCCTCTGTTAAGGGTGAACACTGATCCTGTTGTGGATTTCCTAAAATTCCTATCAGTCTAAAATTAGAGTCAGTTTATCCTGTAAGGATCAAATCCTTAGCTCCATACACAAGCATGAGTCCTCATTCTTCGAAGATACTTGAGGATGGTCTTAACTGTTGTTCAGTGATCAAATCCTAATCCATCTCATTTCCTCAACCTCTTGAGGAGTCTAGGATATTATTACCTACACAACACAATTCCATGCCTGAAAGCATCTTGTAATTGTTCATTTCCTCAAAATTCTCTTGAAATTGTGCATCAAATATCTGACAAGCATCTTGTGCCCCTCAATAGGTTAGTGTTTGCTCTTGACCTTGTTTAATGAATCCTTCTAGTTGCTGCATGTGGATGGTCTCCTTAAGATTACAATTCAAAAAGGCAGTCTTAACGTTCATTTGCCATATTTTATAGTCATAGTATGTGGTAATGGAGAGGAGAATTCAGATAGATATAAGCATGGGAATAGGTGAGAAAGTTTCTTCGTAGTCCACTCCCTCAACTTTGGTATAACTCTTTTCCACCGGTCTAGACTTAAAGGTTTGCACCTTTTCATCTACATTTCTTTTCCTCTAGTAGATCCATTTGCAACCTATAGGTTTTACCCCATGATAACGAGCAGAAATGCGCGTTATTACAGCGCAAAGTTATAAAACAATGCAGGATTGCGATGGTAAAAATATACAATATTGTGTCCAAAAGCACTAAGTTCATAACATTGCGATCGCATGCGTCCATCGCATTAAAACAGCTAATTTATGTATTTTGTGCAGAAAATGCATTGGCGCAAGGCGAAAATGCATTGGCGCAAGGCGAAAATGCGATCCAAAGAAATTAACGTCCGAGCGCATTAAGAGATTGTGACCGCAAGGCTATGCGATCGTTTGCGTTCGCAAAAATTTGCTTAAGAAGGTGGCCGCATAGAGCCAACACATCAAGGTGGGCACATCTGGGTGAAAGCTTAATAAATCATGATGGGACAGAAAGCTGATGACGGTCGATTCCGAATTAAGTTGACAAGTCGTTAACGACCTACTGTAGCAAGTACACTCAACTTTTCGGTGCAAATATTCGGCGCATCAGACAAAGAATTAATGCCATCCCATTAGTGCAATCATATGAGAGAAAAAGTTCTTCACCCTGAAGCTCTATAAATACCAAAGGTCACCTTTGTTGAAAGAGTTCGCTTAGTTTACAGAGTTCACCATATAGATAGAAGTTAGCATTGTTCATAGTTTTTCTTTTACTTAGAAGGCAGAAGCGAGTGAAGGGAGATTACATCGAGAGATCATCTCGGTGAACTCGAAAGAGTGTCGGGAAGCGTCGAAATCAGAGAGAGGGCCAACTCTTGTGGAAGCAAGAACATCTTTTGGGCAGAATAGAGATAACACAATGTAAAAGCCTTGGAAAGCAAGATATTGCTACCAGGCTCTCTACCCTTATTTTGTACTCTGAACTTATTTATAAAAATGGAAATTGCATCTTTATATCTGTCCACTCTCTTTACATTACTCATGAGTAGCTAAATCTGTCGAATGGGTTGAGAAGCACTTAGCTAGCATAACCTGAGATCTTCATTCTATGCGATCATCTTGTATTATGTATGCGTCATTCGTCCATTAGAGATACTCGGGAGAGTAGTCTAAGGATAGAATCTAGGCTTGAAAAAGTCAGATTAGAATCTAGACTCGGGAGAGTCAGATTAGAACCGCCTAATCAATAGATATAAACTTAGGAATAAGTTCTGTTTGCTATTAATGCATCGCATGCACCCTAGAAATAGAATATGATTGTATGTGGTCGCCTTGTCCTTGTGTGCATCTTTCATCATCGCATAGGCAAGAAGTAGAGACTTAGGAATAAGCTCTATAGACACTATCGCATTCATCGCATGCGTCCTAAAATTAGGAGTTATTGCAATTGCATTGGAAATTGAACTGCTGTCGCATGAGTGTAGCATGATCCCATAGCTTGGATGCATTCTCAGGAAATGCTAGCTAAAGACCTTCTCAACCCGTTCCTCCGCACACTCAGTGTATCTATCGCATAATTACTCTTTTCTCAAATCCGCCGCATACATCTTATACCTTAAGCAACAAATCAACCAACACTTTGATTTATTTGTTTTCGCAAAGTGATCTAAAATCACCATCGCATAATGTTTTCCTTAATTCCTGTGTTCAGCCCTGGGCTTACCAGGCAACTCAGTAGGATTTATACTTGGGTCTTACTGAGAAAACTTGCATACACAACGCATATTCCACCATCGCATTCTACACCATTATTTCATCACATAAAATAACACATCACCCCATCAGGTTGATCTACAAGATCCCGAACTGAATTAAAGTACATAGACTCCATTTTGAGATCCATAGCCTTAACCCATTCATCTTTGTCCACATCATCCATTGCCTGCTTATAGAACAATGGATCCTCAACATCATCATCTGATATGATGGTTAGGGTTTCTGTTAAAACCATATAACGAACAGGTGGGTTCAAAACATTTCCATTACATCGAGGCACCCTCAACTGTGCAAAACTTCCTTAGACTAGTCTCTTGCTTTTCTCATTAGTCTCACACACTATGAGAACCTAGCTTTTCATGTAGAAACTGAGCCAAAAGCCATACACTTGGTTTTTACCCATTTTGTGTAGTCTCTCTTTCTTAAGCAATAGGGACATTGCTTATCTTAAGTTTGGGGGGAGAACTTTCACATTCTGTGTATGAACGTAAAGCTGTTTACGGGGGGGGGGGTGGGGGGGGGGGGGGGGGGGGGGAAGAGAGAGAGAGATAATGAGCTAAGATGACACTCCTCATTTTCAAACTAGCCAAAGTGCCAGGAGCGAGCATGACACCTATGCATTCTGAAGGGAGTGGAATTCCCATAGTAGAAGCATACTAGTGCCAAATGTCAAATAAGTTTGTTTGTAAACTAAATTAAAACAAGAAGATGGAAGCAATTTGATAAACATACACCCTTAGCATGCTTCTACTTTAATTTTAGAGAGGAATGGGATAAGAGAAACATACCCTTGAAGAAACACTTTCTTCAGATTTCATCTCTAAAGCAAGAATACGAACTTCTTCTGTTTCTCATGATCTTAGCAACACAACAATACCACGAATAGTGTAACAAGGACAATACTACAACGCTAATTTATTATTCTCAAGGCACAAAGAGTTTGGTGGGCTTTTATGTTAATTTTAGTGAAAGGGAAAGTGAATTTGAGAGAAGTTATGTAGATGAATTGAAGAGGAAGATGATGATAAATGAGAGGGGAATAAATCCCATTTTGGTGAAAATAACTCCCTAGGAGTTATTTAACTTGAATTTCAAATTCAAATTCAAATTTAATTGTATTGACTATTAAGATAACTAAATTGAAACAATATATTATATCCTATATAATATATAACCTATACCTTATTATATCACATATAATATAACCTATATTTTCTTATCTCTCATATAATCTATATCATTAATATGAATCATATTCATATTAATTTTAATCTATAATTTCTATATGAATCATATTTATATAATTAATATTTGAATTATATTCAAATATTTATTTCTCTCATTAAAACTTTATATTATAATATATCAACATACATTATATTAATAATATATCATCATACATTATATTAGTTGTATCTCATACAATTAATTCCCTTTAATTAAGTTAAACAATTCAATAAAACAAAAATTAATTCGATTCCCATTAATTCTTATTGAGGTAACAAGAGAACCTTATAGACTTAAAGATTGAAGCTCCAATGGTACAAAATTAATTAATTAAACTCTTTAATTAACTTGATCAACCTTCATTAACTGTCAGTTACTCCACTAAAGACTGACAGATGCACTCTTCGTACTATAGACATATTTTTGTGTCAATTGGATATAACCAATCAATAGTGCGTTGACCCTTCATGAATTGCTTGTAAGTACAACTGGGTCAAAATTACCATTTTACCCCTATAGTTACATCTATCTCCTTAAGTACCATTGATTTCTCTAATTGACAATTAGTCGTAGTCCCCTATAACTAGACCCCTCTTTGGCCAATGAGAGGATGACGACTCTCATTGTTCAAGACCCGAAATCAGCCTTTAAGGGTGCAACTCATCTACTTACTCTAACAACGAGGAGTAAATTCCATCTTATGAAGTTGTTTTCAACTTCCCACTCAGATGAATCCCCAAAATGGTAGACATATTACGTTGACGAATCTGGCCATTTTCACCCCTACAGATTGCCCTCATAGGCAAAAGTTCACAAGTCACTCAAGATTAAGGTCCATCACTTATGATCATCCTAGTGAAATGTAAGTCTCTTCAAGTAATGGTGTTATAAAGAGAGACTAATCATCTCATGGTTCGATCTTATACAAACTCTTTGTATAGGATACCCCCACTCACATGTCTCCACATGAATGATTATGATTAGATCATTTGTAACACTTCACAATAATTATAACAATTACAAAGTGGGTCGTATCCATAGTGTCACCAGGATAAGACACCCAACCTTATCCATATACTACAAACCATTTAAGTTATTACTTAAACATGATCCATCTGTATGTCACCACAACATGTTTAAGTTACTTAAAATAACGTAGGATCTTAGTTTATTTGATTAAGTTAAAGCACATATAAAATAACAATTATTTTATTAATAAATTTTTTTTTATACAAGTTTACAAACTATGAGAATAAGGAGATTTAGGAACCGATCCAACACTTTCTTTTGTAACAAAATAGTTAATGGAGGAAGTGAGTGGTATACCTAATGTGTGAACGTTGCCCATAGTCAGATGATACGCATGACACCTATGTGGGCAAGCTAAAATGAAAGTAAGGATGACACTGAGGGTTTGTCCTAGTGAAGAAAAGGAAAAGATAATAAAATAGGAAAGGAATAAAGGCCTAACAGAAGTTCAAGTTTGGGGGAGGGAGAGTTTTGTATGACATGGTATCTGGCATAGTTATAGCTTATTAGGGATTCCACTTAGTTCAATGACTAGTAGCTAGGCTAGTGGACATGATTAGGTATATAGTTGAGGAATATTGAGCCACTTATCGATTGAAACCCTTGTAAGGATTCTTTTGAAGCTTATGAATATGTAAGGTACTTAGATTAAAAACCTCTTCTGTAAGTTGTATCTTTGAATTTATCAAACAAGTGTGGATGTTCTAAATTATATGGATTGTTTTATGGTGTTTTATTGAGAACAAGAAAAGACTTAAGTTTAGGGGTATGATACATGCCACGAAATGCATGTTTTTGGCCTTTAATTTCATAATTTTACTTGGGACAGATGAACTTCTGCATGTGTTTTTCCATAAATTTAATCTTAATTGGATAAAATGTGCTTATGTGGGTCTTTTTTATCTTAAAATATTTTATTTACTAATTTTACGTGGTTTTGTGAATATTGGTAGGTGATTTTGACCAAATTGGTGATTTTTGTTCAATCATGCCACATCGCATGATTCATTGCAGCCATATCACTAACCCTAATTTTTTAGAATTTAATACAGTCAAGGGTGGTCACGGTTTTCTTGCTCCAAGTAGTTCTTTAGCCTCAATTTCACCTTGTAAACCCTTAGGCTTGAATCTTAACCCTTCTCAACCGATTTGGGGCCTATAAAAGGAAGGTAAGCTCCTCATTTCAACAACTCTCCACACACGATTCTGTCGCAATCCATTTACATTTGTACCATTTTTAGTCAATCCCCTTGGCCGTTTTCTCACTTTCTCAAGTGAGCAGCCTCAAGAACGTGAGTTCCTCTAAGACATGATCACTCTAGGTTATCTTAACCCATGAAAACGTGCCGTGAGAGATGGGTTATCCTTGTAAAAGGAGAATTAACCTAGGGATGACTAGGAAATTGAGGACTTTCCTCAAGGCATCTTTGAGTTGTATTTTTCAGTTTTATTCTTTCAATTATTTGTTTTTTGTAGTTTTTATTTCTTTCACCATCAAACGCTATATTGTAGCTATGATTTCTAATTGAATAAAATTTATTATTTTATCATTAATCATGAGTTAAATCTTCTTAGGGGTTCAACAACGTGGATGTCCTAGGGTTGTTGTGGCTTAAGCAATGTTGCACTTCATACCATCTTGTTTTACGAATTCTCTTTGTTGAATTTAAAGACAAAATTGGTAGGTTAAATCGATCATTTAATTTAGCAATCTAGTGGAGCTCTAATGCTGAGAAGATTAGGGTTTAAATGGATGTCACAAATAAATAATAGGAGTAAGAGTCTAAAAATAGGACTGTCATGCCACCTTAGAAATAAGGGGCAAAGAAATTGAACTTGATTTAATCTAAGAATCAGCTAACCATGAAAACATTAGGCATTAATTGCTTAGACCTCCCAAAGGAACTTGACACAAGGCCAAGTCAGAGTAGTTTTTTGTTCATGTGTAACTCATTGTTTTGGTATGATGCGACTACATCACTTAAGACATAGCACTGAAAAGGATAAATCATTGTTTACCTCTGCTCATCATTCATTGTTTATTGTTTTTAAGTCAACTCCTTGTCTACCATAATATAGATTTTCCTTGGTTACCTCAGATTCATTGGTTCATCGTCACAATCAAATTAAAAGTTGAACTAGTCTTGTGGGTTTTTCTTGGTACTTGGAATATTCCAAGTTTATTATTTCATCGATAATGTATGCTTACATTTAGACCTTATTTATCTGTATTTTTTATTACTTATACACGATTGGTCAATCAATATAAGATTGGTCCATGAAATATTTACTTTCTTTTTATAAATCTTTTTATTGATGAGATTAACATTTTATAGGATGATCATGTAAGACTCGACCTTAATCCTAAGTAATTTATGAACTCTTGTCTGTGAGGTATGTCCATTGATTTGCACGAGTCATAGTGGTCCGAGTTGCTGATTCATAAGAATACCATTTTGAGGACTTGACTAAATAGGGAGCTGGGAACATAACTTCACAAGATGAAATTCACTCATTCTCGTATAGGGTAAGTAGATGAGTAGCTCCCTTAAGTGCTGATTTCAGGTCTATAACGATGGGCTTGTCACACCCCCTCCCGAGTTTAGCTTTTTAACCCAAAAGGAGGCGTGAGGATAACAAATACCACTCTTTCATGACATCTATTGCTAGAGATGTCCAATTTTACCATGGGGATGGGGCCCTGTGGGGCCCTATTCCCTGATTAGGCGGGGAATAGGGGAGGGAGTGGGGAAAAAAATTTCCCCGACCCCGCTTCGTTCCCCGTCCCCACCCCGATTAGCTTTTACATATTTATTTAGTGTAGTTATCTAATATTATGTTATTATTATTATCATATAAATATTACATTTAAATTTTAAATTTGATTATTTATTGGGAAACATAATGAATATGTTTAAATTGAATGTTTAAATTTAGATTATATATGTGAATAATTTGATTTATATTTATTTCTTTCTACTAAAAAAATTAATTAGTTTTTTTAAGCCAAAATTTGAGTAATTTATCTTTAAATTCAATTTGTCATATAAAACTGACCATAATAAAAAAATTTAATAATAAAGTTAATTATTTAATTAAAATTTGCTCACACTAGTGATTTAAATTAATTAGCTTTTTACAAAAAAAAAAAAGTAATGGAGAAAAACTCCCCACGGGGAATCCCTGCACCGATCCCCGTGAAGAATTTCACGGGGATGGGGAATGAAATGGGGAGTGGGGATGGGGATGGTGAATGGCATCCCCGGCCCCGTCACACCCCGTGGACATCTCTATCTATTGCCTAACTCTACTAGCTCATTTTTAACAAATAAACTTGCAGCGGAATTTTAAGAAAACAACTGGACATGTAACTCATTTTAGAAACCGGTTATACACTTTTAAATAAATTTTACAATAGTAGTCCCTTCTCAACTACAAACTTAATCTAACAATATTCTAACTCGTGGCAGACCTCGACTTTTCGCAACTACTTGAACCCTTTTGCTACCTACAAGGAAGACATGAGAGAAAAATATGAGCCTTTAAACCCAACGAGTGGTAGCAGATTCACAAGTTTCTTTCAACTTATAAACATATAAATAAGTCACAATACGAGGTTACTATGCAAACCTCCATCTTGAACGAATTTGTTTTCAACCCTACCTAAACACACGGTAGATAGTTAAAACGATTACCACTTATTTCCATATGTGCACATAGATCCCCTTCTTATGAGCTCATAAGCTAGGCCTGTTGGCCTTCTGACCATCCCATGCAAAGTTCCTCCCACAGGCTCAGGAACTAAACCTCTCGGCCCCTTGACCATCCTGTGAGATTCTATCTCGGGCTCAGGAGCTAGATTCGTTGACTCCCTGACCATCCTGACCATATGTTCTCCTCATGGTTCTGACTATTCGTTCATAATAATAGCATATAATTTAAATTATGCTAAAAGACTTAAATAAGAAACCACTCATCGTGATTTTTTGAAACATTTCTCTCTTCCCAAGTTCCCTGGTTTCTTCTGGCTTCCTTTCGAACCTTATTTCAGATTCATTTTGAAGCTCAAATTTTTCATTATTACAGACCTTATTTCAAGATACTTCCTTCTATAAACATGTTTATAAATGTCTTAACTTACTTACCTTAAAATTTTGCCTTCAAATTTCAACTCAAGAGTTTTGAGTCTCAAGATTTCTCTACCTGGCCCAGTTGTCCTTTATTCTATGAACACCTCTGGGTTTCCTTCAATTTTGACAGCCTTTCACTTAGAATTTCCTTATAGAAGCCCTCATACAGAAGCTACATTCAATTTAAGAGATTTTGGCTCATGAATAACCTGATTTGCACGAGTAGTTTGGGAGAACTCCTCGTTTGAACTTGGTGTTGTAGTCTACCTGTAAAGCTTGCACCTTTTGTCTTTGATCAACGCAAGGGTTTTCACTATCAATGCAAGGTTCCCTCTGAACTTGCTCTCAAATACTCGTTCTAATGCCTTTTGAAGGGAATGTGTGTTGTAAGCTGAAGTGAAAGCCTTGAGTGCTATTTATAGGCATCCAAAACTCTTCCTAGCTTGACAACTCCTACTTGTTTGCATGTCTAAATGTCTTCTACTTATGCTGCCAATGCCAATCCTTGCCACATCTAACCTGAATTGTCCTCACCACCTTTAACCAACACAACTCCTTCAATTTTCATGTCTTCTCATGTGCCCACCTTAATTTGCATGAACTCCAAGACATCCCTTAATTAGCCACATGTTCGGATGAGTTAGAAGCTCCACCTTGCTCTCCAAGTTTTCCTTATCATCACATACTCCCTCATGGCCACATATCCTTTCGCACGACTTACCTTTGGCGTATGCGTCCATTAAGATCAATACATCTCCCTCATTGCATGGCACTCACATCACACACTTCATGCCTAACCAACCTTGTCCTATGCGCCCGTGAAGTCCTGAATGACCTTAAAAGAATACCATTCACTCGGCTTCTTGAAGCTCATTCTTTTCTTTCATGTTTTTTTCTTACTAGGTAGCGAATGATGAGGAGTTCCAGGGTGGTGCTAAGTTCAAGGTCTGCCACGCCACAGCAACACTTCCGGATTTAAGTTGTTGTTGTAAACGTTATACTGTTTGTAATAACATAAGTTTAGCCAAACAGTTGTTCCTTATTTACTTGACTTAAAGTTTAGTAAGATTAAAAAAGGTTTAGATGGGCAGTATGTATCACAAAGGGATGGTATCTATCATCCTCACGCCTTCTTTTGGGGTCGAATGGTGAGATCGGGAGGGGGTGTGATAGGGTCCCACCCTCAAATTGCCCAAAAAGGGACTTAGTATATGATTGGACCATAAACAATTTGTTAATTAGAGGAATCACTGGTACTTAACAAAAAAAGATAATTAAAGGGGTAAAATGGATATTATCCAAGCTATAATAACGAATAACTTGTGAAGAAAGGACTGTTGGGAATGGTGTCCTAAATCTCCTGGTAGTCTCGTAGTTTGTAAACTCTGTAAACATATTGTTGTTAATTAAATAAGTGTTATTTTATAAGCATTTACTCAATCCAATAAACTAAGATCCGAGGTTATTTTATGTAACTTAAGCATGTATGTAGAGGCGTACAAGTGGATCATGCCTTAAGTGATAACCTAAATGGTATGTAGTATATGGATAAAAGAGGGATACCTTATCTTTGTGACATTACGGATATGACCTGCTTTGTATATGTTACAAGTATTGTAAAGTGCTACAAATGATCTGATCCTAATCATTCATGTGGAGACATGCGAGCGGGGGTATCCTATACACAGAGTTTGTATAAGATCGGACCATGAAATGATTAGTCTCTTTATATAACGCCGTTGATAATAGAGACTTACATTCCACTAGGATGACCATAGGTGACATGACTTGAATCCTGAGTGAGTTGGGAATTCCTGCCTATGAGGATGGTCCTTTGATTTGTATGGGTGAGAGTGGCCAGATTGCCAACTCAACAAGCCTACCATTTTGGAGATTCGTCTGATTGGGGAGCTGGGAACATAGCTACATAAGATGGAATTCACTCCTTCCTCGAAGTAGGGATAAGTAGATAAATTGCTCCCTTAAGGTATGATTAGGGCTCGTATGCAAACAACTTAGAGCAGACAAAAGAGCTATGCCAATGTGAGACGTAAGGACCTGGAATTTGAGACTGGTGTTAAAGTGTTCTTAAAAGTGGCACCCATGAAAGGTATTCTGATGTTTGGTAGGAAAGAGAAGTTGAGTCCGAGATTCATTGGACTTTTCAAGGTCTTAGAACGAGTTGGCCCCGTAGCTTACCGTTTGGCATTGACCCTAGCATTGTCTTAAATTCATAATGTCTTCCATGTTTCGTTACCGAGGAAGTATGTGATAGACAAGTCCTATGTAGTTGACTTCAAGTCCTTGTAGTTGAATAACAACTTGAGCTACGAGGAGAAACCTATAGAGATCCTCGCCAGAGAGGTAAAGACATTGCGCCGCAGGGAAATTGCATTTGTGAAAGTCCTGTGGCAGAATCACCAGTTCAAGGAGGCTACCTAGGAGCGAGAGGATGAGATGAAGGCCTAGTATCCAGAGCTTTTTCAGGAATGAACTTTCGAGGACGAAAGTTCTTTGAGGAGGGAAGAATGTAATACTCCACATTTTTTTTTTATTTTATAATGTAATTTCGTTAATTTTTATTATTTAAAGGCATTTTTGGAATTTTGGAATTCAACTGTAATTGCGGGAATTTAATTATTGACGTTAAAATTATTCAATTTGGAAATTAATAGCAGGAATTAATTTTATTTTGGGAAGAAAAGAAATTTAATAAAATAAAGTAGAATAAGGAAAAGAATAAAATAAAAGTTTATTCTATTTCCTTTTAAGTTTTTTTTTATTATATAAAAAAAAATCCCTTTTCTTCTTTTTCCTCACGCATGCCCCCCCTCTCTGTTTTCTATTTTCCATTGCCGTTCACGTGCCCTAGCAGCCGCCTCAATTCCCGCTGTTCAGGCCAAGCCACACGCTGTCGTCAACTCCGTAAAGCCTCATTCTCGCGTCGTCAACCAAGTCAACAGTGTCCAACCGCCCGATCTGTTCGCCCAGCCCTCACGCCAACTCGCCGTCAAGTGGAGTCATCCTACCGGTTTGCTCGTGCCATATCTACTAGCCGTTCCTGGTTGACGTCGCGGTGGATTCTACTAGCCCTGAAGCCGACCGTTCGTGCCCCATATCGGGCACGCGTCTGTTCACTCCAGCAAGTCGTTCATCCAATCAGTGCCGGATCATTTCGTGCATTCCATCCACGCCCTCTGTTCACCGTTCGTTGCCACCGCCATCGTTGGGTTTTACCAAATCTGGTAGTTTTGGGTAAGATCGGTTGTGTTTCGAAGTTTCTTGTTTGCCCATTAAATTTTGGATTTTCTTTTTGGTTGATACCTACTATATTTGGAATTTAAATCCAAGATTGGAGTACTTCGAAGTGCGCAACGTGCTGTCCAGCGGATTCGAGTTCGTTCGGCAAGTAGTTTAGTAAGCATTGTGATCCTTGTTGTTGGTTGTTAGGCACCTATTGATTATTGGATTACTTGGAGTCGAAATCTTGTGAGTGTTTGTTGATCAAGTTTCATTTGGGTATGTTAATTAATGATCGTTGGATTAAATTTGTATGTTTGGGTCTTGGTTCCAAAGACTAAAATTTAGTATTATGTCTGTATTTGGGCACTTAATTCGGGATTTATTTTGTTGGAGATCATTAGCTTGGATTAATATCTGAATTTGACTTTGAGGTAAGTAATCTTACTATTGGAACTGCCCACGAGTCAAACACTAGATATATGCTAGCATAATAGATGAATATTAGAACAGAACGATAGAGGTTGTGTTTCCTTCGAGATACACCAGGGGTTGTGTTTCCTTCGGGATACACCAGGGGGTTGTGTTTCCTTCGAGATTCACCAGGGGTTGTGTTTCCTTCGGGATTCACCAGAGGTATTGGGCATACTTAACTACAGTATGATAAAAACCAGTTTTTCATGTATATATGTGTCCCATGAGGACTAGGGCAGTTTTTATGTTTCGTTAGAGGTAGGCATCTAGAGGACATATATGTCTAGCCCGACCCCAGTAGTGGGGTTACTTACTGAGTATTTTATACTCATCCTTTCTCATGTTGTTGTTTCAGGTAAAGGTAGAGATGCACTGGCGATTGACAAGCGGAATTCGTGATCGAGCCACTGGAACCAGTTTTATGCTCCGCTCATGATATTTAGATTTCTTTTCATGTTTTTTTTCAACTTTCAGTTTTGCTGTTTGAAACTTACTATTAAGAATTGTTTTCATACTTATTATTATCATTTATGATTTATGGGTACCCCATTATTTGTTTTTAATATTTGAATTTAATGAAGAACTTTTGAACTTATCTTATTTATTTAGCATTTATTTCACCATAAAATGGTGTCGTTTTAAGTTCCATGCATGCATGTATTTAGTAACAGTCTAACTTAAGTCCTAAGGGGTTGGGTCGTTACAGTGAGATAAAAAGGATTTTTTTTTTTCCAAATCATGCAGTGCAAATTTATTCGAATCAATCTCACAAAAATCACTATCGAGTAAAAATTAGTTTTACTAAACGATAACTTTAGAGTCTAAACTATCAAGTATCGAGTTTACTATATGATAGTTACTCGTTGCTACACTTTCAAGTATCAAGTCTATGCGATAGACTTCTTCTTCTACACGATCGTTTGATCGCATACTCGATCGTTTACCTCCTCCATTCCTCTATCCAAAATCAAACAAAGCCTATAACTCCTGGATTCTCACACTGATAATACCAAGGCAACTTTATTGTGGTGTCGAGTTCTGTTCGAGAATCGAGGATCGAGTTATACTCGCTGGTGATCGAGGATCTTCTAGTTGCTCCTTTAGGTCGAGTTCTGATCGTTGCGCTCGAGTTCTTCTTTGCACGCATTGGAAACTGATCGAGGTAAATACGTGAAGAAAAGTTCTTCAAAGGTATTATACTCGATCCCTTTGTATTTACTTAAGAAGCATGCTATAATTTATTTTCTATGCATAATTGTTTTTGTATGACTGTAAATGTATGTGTTCTTTCTCAATGGAGTTTGGAACGATCCGCTTTCGCTCACTGGTTCTCTAGATTTAGAGTTCTTTCATTGACTTCCTTATATTGATTATATCCATGAGCACAACTTGTCCCATAGTGCATAAAAGTTCAATTAAGGGTCTATAATGTTTCCCCTGTAGTTAATGAATGAAGATTAATTTAAGTAAAAATTTTAATTAATTAATCATGAATTATTGGAGCTTATAAAATGTAGGTTCATAAGGTCCCCTTGCTAGCCCACAACGGACCAACAAGGATCAAATATGATTGAAATAAAATTTGAAGTTTCCAAGCTTTTAGAGGAAACATATTAATTGTATTGGATGCAATTAATACATGATTTATATAAAGTTTGTTTGAATAAGATTCAAACTATAATTACATAATAAGGAGAATTAATTTATTTATGATTTTTAGGCCATTTTTTAAAATCTTATTTCATTTATATAATGCATTTTCTGGTTCTCTATCCATTTATCTTAACTCTTACTTACTTAAAATTGCATTACGAGGGCATAGGTTTGTTGTCACACTGAAAAGCTCCATTAATTAGAAAATGTTTTGCATAATAGATGGTAATATGACACTGAGAGGAATTGTGTGAAATATTTGCCTGCTAAAAAAAGAAGGGAAAAAGAAAGAGTCAGCTGATAAGAAAAAAATTTCTCTCAAAATAAAAAAAGTATCAAAAAGAGAAAAATAATAGTAATAAATTTGTAATTTGCATGCATCACTAAGGTAAAAAGAGCTGCATTTTGCAGTGATCAGTTAGGACACTCGCGAGAAAAGTGTGGGTATGGTTCCCTGTAGTGGAAATGTGAAATCTAGTGCCCTTAGGTAAAAGAAATGCAAGTTTAGGGACCTTAAAATTTTATTTCAGTTGCACCTCAGATGATGTATTACTGTCTCATATGCTTTGATATTTGATGGTTGGTGCTCGACTCAGAATAGGGGGAAAACAAATTGAGGCATCATAAGTCTATTTTGGGCTCGCTTGTGCTTGACATAAATAGCCTATAATTTATTCAGCATGAGAAGAATTAAAATGAAATTCCAATTTTTTCTTGAGTTGATTAAATGCTTTTGGATAGCTTAATTGATTATGAGCATGATTTTGGTTGATTGTTAAGGCTAGAGTAGGAAACATGGTAACTTATTAAGCTAATCTTTGTGTGAATGCCTGTTCTACCTCGCTCGAGGACGATCAAGAATCAAGTTGGGGTGATTTGATAGCATAAAAATGTGTTATCTTCCTCTACTTAATTTGAGGTTGTTGATCAATTTAGTGTACTTTCGATGATTTTATAGTTCTCGGGTGTTTCAGAGATAGAACGAGGTGTTCAGAGTGAAATGGTGCTAAAACAGACCAAATTAGAGTTTAAATGCATCAAGGGAGAAAGAAGGTTGAGAAATTACAAAATTGCCTTTAGGGAAGAGCATATGCGCTCAAAGGTAGAAGTCTTCAATTCTGGGACAATGGGAAAGCGTAACGTTTCAAACTTTTGTAGAGTGCGCCTAATCAATATGCGCAGCACTGTGCTTCATCAAGGGGGCCTTCCAGCCTCATGCGCTACGACACTTTGTGCAGTATTATAAAAGGATATTTTGCCTGATTTTTCATTTTATCACACTTTTTTTTTTCATTTTTGCTCCTGTTTTCTTCTCCTCTCCATTATAAACACTTAGTCTTTTCCATTTTAGTCATTTTGGAGCTTAATCTTTTGTATTTTGAGGATGATTAGAGCTAAAGGTAACTCTTCTAGCTTGGGTTTGATAGTTTTTCCTTTTCTTAGACTAATTGTGAGACTTGTTCTCCATTATACATTGTTTAAACTCTTGTTTAAGGATTTCTACTCTGAATTCTCTACTATGGATTGTGTTTCCATTTATTTGATTGACAACCAATACTTGTTTATGTGATTTTATGCTTAGGTTTAAGGCAATGAACCATTAGGAAGTAAAAAGATTAGATTAACTTGCTTAATGTGAGTTGACCACTATAAGTAATGCTTTAATCAATCTTGAGGTAGAAATCATATTAAATGAGTTAATTAGACTGTGGAAATTCATTTGTTCATTCTAACATATCCCTAAAGCTTAATACGATTAGTTAAGGTGCTTAGAACATATTTGTTTTCTATGCAACTTGATTACTTAGGTAATTAGGATGGTTAATTAAGATTCTAATTAATTTGGCTAGGCTTAAGTAAAGAATGTTTGGTCTAGAGTTCAATGATCAATTAATCTAATCGGGGAAACATAACATCAAATTTGAGCTAGATCTTTTCACTATTAAATTCCACAAAACTCTCTCTCTCTCTCTTATTCTCTTATTCTCATTTAAATTTCATGCAAATTTATTTTAAATTGGAACAATTCCAATCAACAACCCTCCCTCCCCAATTCGGTTACTATACTATAAGCTTTTCAATTAAGGAATCATTGTGGTCCCTTGTTGTTCGACTCCATACTTCACTTAACTGCCTATTTTAGAGTAATGCATGGGATATTATTTGATTTGGGTTGGAATATGTTTATGACACCCTTTTGCTCAATCACGAAGCAAAATTAGGGTTTTCTCAAACCCTAAATCATGACCTAGTGTTTCGTTTTTATTTTATTTTCTAGGAATGCTTAAAGTCGATGAACTTTGCTATTTTAATTTAATTATGCATGAGATGTATGACTTAAGTTATATTTGGATGTTGTATAAGTATGCCATTTAGATTAAAATCCAACCAAAGGTTAAGCATACCATGCATTATTTAAATATAAGTATTATATTTAATGCATATCAAGATTCTCATTATTTAAATATAAATATTATATTTAATAGATGCATTTAAAGATTTTGCTTTAATTAAAATATATTTGATATATTAGATGATTAATTAAAGAATTTAGTAAGATTGCATGCTTAAATAAAGATTTAACTAATTAATTTTAGTTTACACTTATATTTTTCTAATGAGATTAGAAAGATTGTATCTTGCCTAACACGATTAGATTCTTGCTTGGATAAAGATAAAATTAATTTTAATTTATCTTTATAATTTTCTAATGAGATTAGAAATATTGTATTCTTGCCTAATAGAATTACAATCTTACTTAGATAAAGACACAATTAATTTAATTTTAGTTTATCTTTATAGATTTATAATGAGATTAGAAAGATTGCATGTTTGCCTAATGAGATTAGGACCTCACTTGATAAAGATAAAATTGATTCAAATTTTAAATAGTTTAAAATATTCATTTTTCTTTATTAAAATTTCTAATGAGATTAGAATAAAGTTAATTGAAAGCTTATGTAATGAGATTAGATTAAAATAATTTTTTATTTAATTTTAAATGGTTTAAAATGGGCAAATAAAAAGATTTAAAAAATAAAAGGTTGCCTATAAGAAAGCTCTATTTAAGGAAGATTTTGTCTAAGGATGGGGTATTTAAGCTGACCGCCTAGAAAACACCACTACCTGGGAGTTGAATTAGTCAAACTTTTATTATAACATAATGGGATTAGTTTATTAAAGGGTTTAATAAACTTGTGAAATCTCACATTAGGTAAACTATCCAAACATAAAAGTTATGTTTGGGCAAACAAAAGTAAAACTTAGATAAATGATTTAGTTCAAGTTTGTTTAAGGAATTAAGCCCTTAATATCAAAATACTTAGTGAAAGAATAGATGTATATGATATGTCGTTTCTCTTACATTCTCTTGGAAAATTCACATCGTGAGATTCATGGTTGGCCTCGTGGCGACTTTTGCTTCCATCCCCCTAAAGAAGGTGTTTACATAGGTCAAGAATAGGGTGAATTAGAGAGTTTTTATAGTAAGTGGGAGAATGACATGTATCAACATATCTTGCGGTCTTCATCATTGATTTACAATGTGAGATTAATGCTTGGCCTCGTGGCGGCTTTTGCTTCCACCCCCCTTATGAAGGTGTTTGCATTAGTCAATATCAAGGTAAACTCAAAAAATGGACAGGATTGTAGTTTTTCTGTTTCCAATATTGACCTTCCCTTTGACAAGCTTGTTGGGGAAGAGCTATAAGATAAAAAATTATGTATTACACTTACAATGACACATTAAGATGGTTAACGTTGTTATGACCAAAAAATAATAACTAAATATTATAAGAATAAGAGCTATTTTGGTATAATGTTTGGTTGAGAATATCGTAACCCAATGAAAAACACTTGACCTACCCTTCAGTAGTAGTTGTTCAAATCACTAGAGAACCATAGCAATAGAAATGATTTATAGGGTTCATTTTTTCCAATTGTTTGATTTCTATGCTGAACATAAAATGGATATTTGATTGCATGTTGTTAACTAATGTATTTTATATATTTTAATGTTATGTCATTTTCTCTCATGATTTTAATTTTGAATTACGGATATAAGTCAAATTTGAGACAATGTATTTATTAAAAAATTATATTGACACTATATTAATGGCAATGTAATTTGGGAAGTTGTCTTTAATTGAGAAATGTTCTCAAAGTTATGTTGCCAATTTCATGAATTGTTAATAAATCATGTGATTAATGAATCAAAATTGGAGAGAGAGAGCTTATTGATGTCTAGCATAGAAGGTAAAAGACCAAACAACAGCTTATTGATGTTGAAGTTAATGTAAGCTTTATTTAGATATTTATCCAAATGATCTCAAAATTATGTAATGTGATAATCCAAGAAAATAAACCATGTGACTAGAACTATATTTGAAAATTGTTTCCAAATTAGCTTGGGAAGTTACACTATAAGGAATTTTTTGAAATACCTCAAGGAGAAGAAAAATAAGAATTAAAGTAAATTTTATTTATTGGATTCTTGGTGGAGAATAAAGATTCATACCTAGATAGTTGAATAAGGATTCTCTAACAAATTTTCCTTCATTGTAATTAGATTGTAATTTTTGAAGAATACTTAATGATGTAGAATTGTTTATACATGTTGGCACCAGGAAGCGCATCTCAATTAGTGTAGTGGGAGATGTAAGATGTCACAATTGTTACTATGCTGAAAATGATGCTTTTATCATCTAATTTCTCAAAACTTTATTATTAACTAATTCATAAGATATGGATGTGTCACACCCCCTCCTAGAATACCTTTTTAACCTTAAACGAGGTGTGAAGATAGTAAATATACTAGCCCTTTTGTGATACATATTGTCCACCTGAATCCATTCTACTTGGCAACTCATTACAACTATTTTAATAGCAACATGATTTAAATTGTTAACCACTTAAACAACCAACTCTAAACTTCCATAGGCCTATACTAAGCTAGCCTATCCATACATAAATCTAAGATACTAAAACCATATGAGAAGACCAATGCAGTGGTAGATTTCGATTTCAAATGACACCCAGAACTCTTTAGTTACCTGAAGGAGGGTGGGGAATAAAAAAAAAAGAATGAGTTGGAAAGTACAGTGAGTGATACTTTAATACGAATATAGGTTTCCTGTAAAAAAAAAAAAAACATTTACAAAATCCTTCAAATTAATCCCAAACTATTGACAAGGTATTTAAACACCCAGTAAAATTTCAAAACATACTCATCAACAAAGAAACCTTTAAAACATATTAAAATAGTGGAATGACAAGATCATAGTTTCCTCAAATATATCCAAAATTGAAAAGTACATAGATCACATCCAAATTCCATAATACCACACCAACCCATATAAACATGCATATATACTTCAGAAAGCCACACCAAACCCTATACCCATTATCTTGTTGGTATTGATATACTTAGCGTTAAGATATCCCATCTTATGTGCACATGTCAACATTTTCCATCAGACGTACATGAGGCACGCTGACATTTTCGGGGTACAAAATCCAGTAGCTTGAAATCCATTTCCAAATAACCACAATATTTAGAAGAAAACAATTCAGTTACGAACGAATTTGACACAAGATTCAGAAGAAAACAATTCTTGAAGGGTTGACCCAATGGTAATTTGACCCAACTGTAGTTATGAGTGATTCATAAAGGGTTGACTTACTGTTGATTGGTTATATCCATGAACATAGAAATATATCTATAGTGCGAAGAGTGCAATTGTTGATCTTTAGTGGAATAATCGACAGTTAATGAATGTTTATTAATTTAATTAAAGAGTTTAATTAATTAATCCTGTATCGTTGGAGCTTCTAATCTGTAGGTCCATAAGGTCCCCTTGCTAACTCATTAAGGATAAGACAAGGAATAAGTACTTTGGATTAATTTGAATTGTTCAAATTATGTAAGGGAATTACAGGTATTTATTATATCAATATGATTAATATAATGTATAAAGTATAATGTATAGTGATACACAATAGTATTTAGTTAATTATAAATATGAGTTATAATTAAAACTATATAGTATGTGAGAGATAAATATTTCAATAAGATTCATATATTAATTATATGAATGAGATTCATATAAATACTATAGGTTAAAATTTAATATGAATAAGATTCATATTAAAACTATAGGTTATAAGAAAGATTTGTATTTTAATGTGATAAAAATGTATATTATATGATTGATGAAATAAGAGTTAGTTAATTAATCCTTTTAGTTATATTTTATTAATATAATATAATTAATCTTAACTCCCTATCGTAGTGGAGTTATTTTCACGATGGGTGGAGAGTTATTGTAACTCCTCTTCTCATTCTTCTTTATGTGTGTATTCAAAAAACAGAAGAGAGGTTGGTTGTTTGTGTAGGAAAAAAAAAATCTCTTTCAAGAAAAGAAGATTCTATAAAAGTTTTATCTACTTTTCCCTTCTCTTTTTCATTCCTTGCTAAAGAATAGCAAGCTCACTGAGTGCTAGTGTCCAAGGAACGATTCTTACGTTCATGGTATTTTGGTTGAGACTCTTGTTGTTCGTGTAGAGAAGTTTCATTGTTCGTGATCCATAAAGAGGAAAAACGTGAAGAACTCCCCACCCATCGTGAAAATAACTCCCCTGCCTTTGAAACTAACGCATATGGACATACAATAATATTTATTTATGAAATTCCTTAAATAATTGAAGGTACTAGAATCATATAATTCAAATATTAGAGAATCATATATATATTACAAAGATTCTTATATTGATTAAAACATTCCAAATGAATGTGATATAATCATCTTATTAAATATGTGTTGAAAGAAGAGTATAAAAATTATCCTATTTGTCCATATATTTTTATAAAGAATCACAACCAATATTTTCAATATATTATTTATGTATATAATTTGTAATAGAAACTCCTTAAATAGATTTCAAAGACAATAGATTTTTTTAAGAAACAAATCAAGATAATAGTTTCCAAAAACAAAGTTTTGCCTTAGTTTGCAACTTAGCATAAAATAGATGAAATTATGTCAATCAATATATACATTAAATATTTTACAAATACTATGTATGTAACAACCCAACTCTTTAAGACTACTAACAAGGTCATTACCTTATTCATGCATAACTTTGAAAGCAAACTCTTTTCAACTTAAGCAAAAGAATCAAACCCTTTTATAAAATGTATGACTTTAATAAAATAAAAGTTCAAATAGCATAAAACCTTAGTTCGGGGTACCCCTAAAAGAACATAAAGCAAAACTAAAAAATTTTCATAAAGTGTTCAACAGTGCAAACATTATAACACTAGGTTCAAACATCAAGATTAGCATTTCAAACATAAAATCATGAAAACATGACAGAAGCATCTAATTAGTCCTAATGGTATGATACGATTAAGGATGAAGGAACTATTGAAGGTCCTTAAGCGGAACAACGGGATCAGACCTAAACCCAAAATTTACAGAATGTTAAAATTTACAGCAACAAACAGAAATTATGCATTTATAAAGAAAAAAAAAACAACATGATTAAGAAAAATAAGAAGAGAAAAGGGAAGAGCGGACTTACCCTTGAAGATCGAGTTCTTCACGTTTCCTCTTCTAAAAAAATCACGAACTTGAAAATAGTAAAATTTACAAATAGCCACCACCAAAATGGTTTCCTCTATATTCTCTGGGATGAGAATTTAGGAGTTGTGGGGGCTCTAATTATTTTGGATGAGGGAGATCGAGAGATTGAGAGAAGAGAAAAGAAGGGTGATTGGGACGGATCTTAAGAATTTTTACAGAACCGTTCTGTAAAACCACTCGAGGAAGAAAAACCTAAATATCTATGCTACTCCTCTTCCCGCTAACGAAGTGGAGAGAAAGAAAGGGAAGAAGTTACAACTCCCTCCCATAATTATTTTCAAATAAATTAAAATAAATTAAGTAAAATAATTAATTTATTTTAATAAAATATTTAATATATATTTATATATAACATAATATAATATAACGTATATATATATATATATTAAACTATATGTTATATTAAATATAACTTATGACCTATAGTTTATATTGTATCAAATATAATATAATCTATTGTTTCTATTATCTCATCAATGACATTTAATATAAATCCCATTTATAATAAATTAGATGAATGCAATTTCATATAATTAATATTTGAATCATATTCAAATATTTATTTTCTCTCAAATATACTTAAAATCATATCATATATAATTAAAATTAAATTAATTATATCATATATAATTAATTCCCTCAATTAATTTGAACAATTTAAATTAATCCAAAAATTATTCTCATTTATTCTCATTGAGCTACTGAGGGGACCTCATGGATTTGTAGCTTAAAGCTCCAACGGTATGCGAATAATTAACTAAACTATTTAATTAAATTATTCACTATCCGTACTACAAATATATTTCTGTGTCCATTGGATATAACCAGTCAACAGTTCGATGGCCTTTCACAAATTGCTCGTAAGTACAGCTGGACCAAAATTATCATTTTGCCCCTGTAGTTACATCTATCTCCTTAAGTACCACTGATTCTTCTAATGAACAATAAACCATAGTCCAACTATGATCAAACCTTTCTCAGGCAAGGAGAGGGTGTGGCGCTACATTGTTCAAGCCCCAGAATCAACCGAGCAATTTATCTACTTACCTCGATGTTGGGGAAGGAGTGAATTTCTTCTTGTGTAGCGGTGTTCCCAGCTTCCCATTCAGACGAATCCCCAAAATGGTAGGCTTATTGAATCAATGATTTGGCAACTCTCACCTATACAAGTCAAAAGACCACCCTCATAGGCAGGAGTTCACAACTCAGTCTTTATTATGAATGACATTATATAATGAGACTAAATATTTTATGATCCCTTCTTATACAAACTTCTTTGTATATAATATCCTTGCTCACATGTTCATATGAATGATCATGATCAGATCATTTATAGCACTTTACAACAATTGTAACATCTAAAAAGCGGGTCATACTCGTAATGTCACCTATATACTACATACCTTTTAGATTATCACATAAATATGATCCACCCATATGTCTCCACATATATGTTTAAGTTACAAAGATAATCTTGGATGTTAGTTTATTGGTTTGTGGTTAATGCAACTAAAATATCACATATTTTATAGACAATGAATAAAATATCAAATATTTTATTAAATACATAAGGAGTTTATTCAACAATATTACAAATTATAGGATCCTACGAGATTTAGAGCATCAATCTCAACACAAAAGAAGAGAGGGAGATTCACGATGCAATGAGCAGCCTACTACCGGCGAATCGTGGCGAGCAATGACGTTTGGTGGTGCTTGGAGTGGGCTGGAGTGTGGTGTCGTGAAAGAAAAAGACTGGCGGTGGGCATCTAAGGCTTGGGTCACAACGTGTAACTAGGGAGAGAGACAGATCTGGGGGGAGGGGTTCCGTGCGTAACAGTGTGAGAGGATTTTTTTTTTTAATTACTTTCTCCTTTTTTTTTTTTTTTTTTTTTAATTTTATTCGCTCTTAACTTAACCCTAACAAAATATAATATAATAATAATAATAATAATAATAATAATAATAATAATAATAATAATAATAAAATCCCTTTCCTTTTCCATCTCAAATTCCAAATATCCTTTCAAAATTTTAAATTCCAAATCCTTTTGAGAAAAAAAAAAATTTAAATCAATTCTCTTATAAAATTGATTTAATTTAATTATCTTCTCCAAATCCATTAAATTCAATATTCTTTAAAATGAAACAATCCTCCAATTATCTCCAAAAAAAAAAAAAAAAAAAAACCCTCCAAATCTCAATTTGAATTCAATTTCACAAATTGTATTAAAAATTGAATTAAATCCTAATTCTCTTTAAATTAAATTTCAATTTCCAAACCTTCATCGAAGCAAATTTTAAAATCGAATCATCATTGCACAATAACTCAATTTAATCTCAAAATTCAAAATAACCGTCAAATATTTGAAGATAATGAAATTTAAATGATCTAAAAATTTGGGATGTCACATTTCACCCGCAATTTCATATATTATGTTTAAGGTAAAATGGATTAGGAATATCCATTTTATATATCTACTCCAATATCTTTCTTTTTGAGGAATAACATATTTATACAACAAAGTTACTAAAAAATACTCGAAAAGAAGATATTAAAGTAGACTTAAACATATATTATGTTTTATTTGATAATTATTTTACATGAATTTATTTAGAAAATTTACAATGGATAGCAAATTAAAAATATATAATTGTAGGCGTCACTAATATATGAAAAATTGCATATATGAAAAATTTCTTAAATTTGAATTTTTGTTTATTTCGTATTTTAATTTTTCCCTTTTAACATATTAAAGTTTTTGTTATATCAGTCAACTAGTATACTAGATTTAAAGTATATCGATAGTGTATTTTTTACATTGATTTGTATATATTTTTTCTTTTCTATTTGCACAAATATGAGTTATCACTCATTTCAAATTTTGGAGTTGCTACATTTTTTAAAATATTTTTTTTGTTTTTCCCTTTTAAATGTTTTCCTTTTTGCAGTCATACAACTCGTAGAATTGTTTGTTTAGAATCAAAGCTTAATTTATAATCATTTCCAAACTAGTTTTGCAATTAAACATGAACAACTATATGTTATCAAGAGATAGTATATTGCCTAATTTATGTAATATATCACTTATATACTAGGGATAAATTATTTTAGCTATATTAGTTAATTGATATACTTAAATAGAGTATATACCTTTGATATAGTACAATAATCTGTAATCGTTGCTGTTGTAGACCATCTTAGTTTATTTATCTATCACTACAAATTTCTTCTACAGAGAGAAAGAGATGATTTATTGGGAATGTGCAAGAAATTTGTTGTTAAAGTTTTGGATGCTTCGAGAGGCATACACTGTCACACCCCACCCCGAGCCCGCCTCTAAAACCCGAGAGGAGGCGTGAGGACGGCAGATACCACCATTTTGTGATACCTACTGCCCATCTCTACCTTACTACACGCAGTAAACTTTAAGTCAAGGAGATAACAACAACTGATTTAATTAGGCCCATTTTATTACAACAATATAATGGTTATACAACTCCAAGACTTAACTACAAAGTTTACAACATCAACTCTTAAACCTCGGAAGTGTAACTGTGGTTGTGGCAGGCCTTGACCTTAGCAGCACCCTGGAACTTCTCACCTTTCGCTACCTGGGAAGAAAAACATGAAAGAAAAAGGATGAGCTTCACAAAGCTCAGTGAGTGGTAAGCAACTTCTAGAGTCTATTTCAACTCATAATAACAAGCATATCATATATAAAAGGTTAACACACAAACCTCAGCCTTGAATGAGTCTGATCTCTATCTACACACACGATAGATAGTCAACTGTTACTAATCATAAACGCTTACTCTTTTGCATTCCCCTTTGTTCTCTACGTAAACATAGCTCCTCGCTTATGGACCCAGAAGCAAGACCTGTTGGCCTATTGGATTTTTGGCCCTTAATCTCAAATTAATTCATTTTAATTAATTAATTAATCAATGTTTTGATGATAACAAACTCAATTTTTAATTAATGAAAATTTTAGTATTTTAATATGTCCATAGCGTAGAGCTCGGAACAACGATTCCAACACCTCTTGAATCACTCAAATCGGAGCTAAAACGAAGACGATATGACCGAAACAAGTTTATAGAGAAAATACCATGGTGGATGACGTGACATAACAGACCATTTGCATGTAGACATGTGGCAGCATATTGGTTGAATGGTGGATCATTAAGAGATTAACATATGATGGACTTTTGATTTTTGGATTGATTTAAAAAAAATGAAATTTAAAAGAAATTTAAAAGAAAAAGAAATTTAATATTATTTTATGTTTGTGTCTAACGGCTAGTTTTTTACACATGGTATGTTTTTTTATTTTTGGATTTATTTAAAAAGAATGAATTTAAAAAGAAAATGAATTAAAAGGAAAATGAATTTAATATTATTTTATGTTTGTATCTAACGGCTAGTTTTTGACACATGGTATGTTTTTTATTTTTTGGATGAATTTTAAAAAGAAAATGAATTTCAAAAGAAAATGAATTTAATATTATATTTTGTTTCTATCTAACGACTAGTTTAGTTTAAAATCTTCACCATTGATTTTTCTTTTCCAAAATCCAATGGTTCAAATTAATTGTGGTTTCTAAAAATTTTTCCATCTTTATATAAACCATCTTCCTCTCCAAATTTTGAACGAACAAATTTTACATTTCATAATCCTCAAAAACTCAGAAGTTCCCATTGTTGCTCTCTCTAAGCTCCCAATTTTTTTCTTTTCATCTTATTCTTGAGAGAGTGTTATTGTATTGTGAGGATAAATTTGTTGAGTGCTTAAACTTATAAATCCACTCTAGTGAGAGTTGTATTGTGTTCTTAAAAAATTCCAACATTTGTAACAGTTTGATCCTAAACCGTGGAAAAGATCGGGTTTGCTCTTGAACCCGTAAAAGGAGCGGTGGTGTAATGGTTGGGCTCTAATCCGTGGAAAGAGTCGGAAAGATTTTATTCATATTCCCAAGAGGTGCTTGGGGAGTGGAGTAGGTCGAGTTTGACTGAACCACTATAAAAATTACGGTGTCTTCTTCTCTAACTCTTTCCTTTTTATTTTTGCAATTAATTTAAGCAATTTATTGTATGTTTTAGTTTGTTCTTATTTATTTGCTAAAATTTGATAGAATCAAATTATCACACTTTTTGTCATCTTATTTATTGCATAAATTGATTTTTTCTTATTATTTATAAAAAGTGTATTAATTAGTTTAATTGGGTTAATTTAGAAATAAAGTTTAATTAAACCCTATTCACCCCTCCTCTAAAGTTGCCATATCAATCCAACACGACCCTTTGACCATCCCATAAGAGGTTCCTCCCACAGGCTCAGGAACTAGACCTTTCGATCCCCTGGCCATCTTGTGAGGTTCTACTTTCGAGCTCAAGAACTAGGTCCATTGACCCCCTGGCCATCCCAATCACATAATCTCATTCTTATGCTAAATACTCCTTCATAACATAAGTATATACAATTTACTCTAAAAGATATGCTTAAAACTTAAAGGAAAGTACCACACACCTTGGTAAGGTAGGAATCTTCCTCTCTAGACGTTCCTTAGTCTTCTCGAGCTCCTCTTTTGAACCCTCAATTCCAGATTCAATTTAAAGATCTGATTACTCATAGTTTCAAGCCTTATCTCCATACACTTCCTTCTGCAAACATGTTCTAAAATGTCTCAGGAAGTTTACCTTCAAATATTAGCTCGGAAATCCTTGTGCTTTGGACGAAATTATCAAAATATTAAGATTGGTTCAAGCTTACCCGATAGCTCGATCCTTCTGTCTTTTTCTCACTCTCCAACCCGATTCCTCAGAGCTTCTTCTCCAGCAGCCAACCATGAAAGCTAGACTCTTAGAGCTTTCAGGTGGCTTTGGAATCACCCCAAGCATACGAGTATTCTGGGAGAAATCCTCATCCCAAATTGTTGCTACTTCTAGACTTCACTGTCCGATATCATCTCCTTCTTTTGGAACTTCATGATCAATGCATAACTATCTCCGAAACTGCTCTTAAACAATCTTCTTACTATAGTTTAAGAGGATTTCGAGCTATGTACTGAAGAGACCTTTTGTGGTGGTATTTATAGGCTAAAGGAACCAATCATTCTAATTTCTTAAGGCTTCCAATGCAAGACACCTCCTACTCTTGAAGTGTTTGCACCATGTTTTGCCATCACCTACTTCTTTTGCCATTCACCTACTTTTATGCCACACACCTACTTGAGTTATCTTCCTCATGCATAAGACTTCCTTTGCATGAAACTTAATTCGTCCAACTCCTACTAACTCAAGTCTAACCACCTCTCGGTGTAGCCATTTATCCAGATGAGCTCATCAGCCTTGCGTAACGCAAGCCTCAGCACCGCTCCATCACTTAGTCCATCGTACAGCTTTTTCACTTCATCGCTTAGCTCCATCGTTTACTAAACATCTCGCTGTCGCTTAACAACCAGCTCTCTCGCTGTCTCTCGGTGTAATCGTCTAGTGTCTGCATCCATCGCATAACACCAATGCCCCATCATGTAGCTCAATTGTTTAGTAAACGATCTCACTCTCAGCAATCTTGCTCTTAACGATCTCGCGCGTAGCCTATTGCTTAGCTGCCGTGCCCATCGTATAGCGCTAACGCCTTATCGTCTAACGCATTCGCTCATCGCATAGCGTCATCGCCCAACACCTGCGTCTATCGTGCAACGCCCATCGTTTAGTATTTTGCCTATCATGTAGTGCTCACGCTCATCATGTAGTGCCATCGTGTAGTCTATCTCTTAGTGCCCACGCATCGCCTAACGTCTAAGCTCATCGTCTAGGTCTCGCTCAATGCTTAACGCTATCGTGTAGTGCTATCATATAGTTCTATCGTGTAGCGCATCACCTCACATCGTTTAGCGCCACGCGCAGCTACACGATCGCCTAGCGCATTCCTCAGCACCACCCCAAAGCTATACGATCGTCTTCCTAATGCCTTGCGCTCAAGCTTCTCTTGCTCTCTCCGCTCACGCTCACACAAACTCAACGCATGAGCAACTTTGGCAATGCCTCTTGCCAACGCCTCGGCCAATCATGCGTCCAACCTCACAAACTCACGCATGGTTGCCTCTAGCTTAATCTCTTTTAAACCTCAACTTACCCAGCCTCATCTCATGCGTTAATGTTTCTAACACCCAACGCACAGTTCCTTTTGACTTTACCCTTAGCCAAATTTCACTAGTTAAGGCTTATCTCAAAGCTATTCCAAGAAAATCTATTCAACATTTAGAATTTCCTTTTCTTTGAGATATGATTTAACTTATACTTAGTTAATCCCCTTAGTTACCTGCTTAAGTAGGAAAAATGGAAATCCGGGTTTCACATACACGAGGTGAATTTATATTGTTGATATACTTAATTTTAGATATATTATTAGTATATTATTGATATACTTACTTTTATGTATAACAATGTGAATTACAATTGGTTTTAGTTTTTATACTCTTACGATATTTTGTAGTTATGGTTAAGCTTCCAATAGTTCTTTTTCATAGTAATTAATGGGATGATCAACAATGCTGCGTGGAATATAAAATTATTATTGTTTTGATTGATGAAGTGATGATCTTGTAGATTTTTTTGAACTTCATGGGAAGAAAGTCCCACTTCATACATCTATCATTGATATTTAAAATATATTATATTTCAATCATTAATAACTTCAAGTAAAACATGAGAGTATCATTTGATCAACATTTCAAGTGTATCAAATATTGACCAACAATTATTACTTGGAGTAAAACATAAGTGATTTATGGATTTTTCTAGTGTATCGATAGTATATCTCACACAATCAACATTCATTTTTATATCATAAGTTAAGGAACATTCGTTTGAAGTAAAACGTAAATCAACATTCATTTTATATCAATTGTCAATGAACATTTATGTAAATATATCAATTTATTGATATTATAAACTAGATATAAATCTATAATAACTTGAAATAAAATATGAGGGCATCATTTTATTGACTTTTCATGTTGTATCATATATCAATTAGTAATTAATTAAAGTAAGACAAAAATCTATCATTTTATGAATATTTCAAGTATATCAACAATATATCTCAACATTCATTTTATTGATATTCAATGTACATCAGTAATATATTGATATTAAAACAAACATCTGTGAATGACTTATTTTGAATTAAATGGTGTATAATTTTATTGATACAATGGAACATATTTAAAATAAATGATGGATCATTTTATTAATAGTTCAAGTTCACCGACAGTATATCATCAATAAATTAAATATCAATCGGTAACTTATTTTGAATAAAAACATGCATCTTTTATTTAATTGATATTTTAAGTATATAAAGTATGTCAGACATCAATCACCATCTATTTCATTGATATTCAAGTATACATGTAATAAATTAGATAAGAATCAATCATTATTTGAATCAAAACATGGGTATATCATTTTATTGAAATTTCAAGTATATTAGCAATTTATTAGTAGTATATTTTATTTAAAATTCATTTGAAATGAAATGCCGTACGTTTAATTTATTGTTATCCTCGTTGATAGTGATTGAGTATATCATGTATATCAACAATAGATGAATTATGTATATCAGTAATATATCTATGTTATTGTTATACTCAATTCAAAGAAAATCAACATCAATTAATAATGATATGCATATATGAAAATAAAGGATAACTTAACTTTTTGCACTTCCTTTTTCAATTGAGTTGTATCGATACAAATGATATAGGTTTATTATGTGCATATAAGAAAATAAAAGGTAACTTAACTTTTTGCACTTCCTTTTTCAGTTGAGTTGTATTGATACAAATGATATAGGTGTATTATGTATATCATGAATGTAGGTTGATTACTATTTACTAATTTACCAAATATTAGGTAGATTGTTGATGAACACTATTGGTAGATTAGTGATATAGACACTCTAAAGTTAGTGTATCAATATTTACTCAAAAAGCAATTTCAAGTATAACATCCGTGTATTTAGAGTATATCCATAATAAATTCAAATTCATTTCAAATGTAATATTGGTATATCAACTGTATATCACAATTATGTATATTATTAATGTACACTAGTATATCATTAAGATGATTATCTAACTAGCTAGTATCATAGGGTATCGGTGATAAACTTTGAATAAGGTATATCAATATAAGGTAATATACAATCACAATATCTTTTTCATTAATAAAGTATATTAAAGATACGTTGAGAAGTGTGTGTGTTGTCCTTTTACATGAGTGTCTCGATGTTTTTAAGGGGTTGAGGGATGTTTTGGAAATTTCCAAACATTTATTTGGGCTTGGGCCAATTTTTTGCCATGTTTGCAAAGAATTAAAAACATAGATACTCCTGCAATTCTCAGTTAATTTTTGTTGAATCTACAAACACCACTTTATTTTATTATAATAAATCATAATTGTGATGTAGTTTTTTTGAAAAGATGATGTTATTTGTCAAACCCATATAGAGCTAGATCTTAAATAGATTATTTAGATCATAAACAATAACTCTTATGTTATGGCTATCAAATCAAGTAGATGGTAATTAAAAACAACTACTTTCATGTTGGAATCTTGTCGATTCATGAAACTAGTCAAAGAATGTGTTGGGTTAGGCCCAACACTTCCAGATAAGATCAACTAAAGTTGGTGAAAGATATGGCTATTATTGAGCCCCGAATATTGAGGGATCCAACTACATGTGTATGGTGAGATTTTTCTTTCCAACTAAACAAATCAGTGAACTCGAGAAGACAAATTCATTTAGGTAAAATTACTTCATCTCATTATTCGAAATTTTCTCTAGTTTTTTTTCTTTCTCAGATTATGTTGCCGTTTGATTTCTTGATGTTTTGTGTTGAATTTATAGAGAGAAGGATGAAGATGTTCAAGGAGATAAGGAGAAGAAGAAGAAGAAGAAGAAGAAGACGACTCAGTTACGCTATTCGACCAAGATGCCTATATCCACGGGAAGATTTCTTTTCTTTGCTTCCTTTAAAGATTGATTTACAGTAGTTTAGTATTTACAAGAGAAATATGATGAATGCATGTTGTAGATCAGATCAGTAGGTATTTATAATACATACCTTTTGTCAGTTACATGATATAAAAGTTTGTTAAGTAAAACTAAACTAGCTGAAGTATGTATTTGAGTCAATGTTTTACAAATTCTCTACCTTAAATCTAATACATGTAATCTTCTAATCTTCCGGATTCAGACTAATTTTTTTACCCTCTGTCTGGAAGTCGAAACCAACTAGCTTTAGACATTTGATTAACTTGAGTTTTGGTACTGGTTTCATCAACATATCTGCTGCAATCTCTGATGTATGAACTTTTAAGATTTCTATTTCCCTTGTCTCTACTTTGTCTTTGATGAAATGATACTTTATATCAATATGTTTTGTTCTTGTGTGGTATTGTGGACTTCTGGATAAATGTATAGCACTTTGGTTGTCACAGTAGAGTTTTACCACTATTTGATTTAATCCAAAGCCTTTCAACAATCCTTTAAGCCACAATGTCTCTTTAATTGCTTTTGTTAATACCATGTATTTAACCTTTGTTGTAGATAGGGCCATTATAGGTTGTAATGTAGCTTTCCAACTTATTAGATTAGGACCATAGAGGAATAGATAGCCTATTAAGGACATCCTTTTATCCAAATCACCAGCATAGTTAGCATCCATATCTCCATATAGCTCTAGATTTGGTTTTAGTGATTCTTTAAGTACCTTAGGATTCATTTAGTGACCTCCCAGTGTCTCTTACTTTGGTTAGACATATATCTACTAACAAGGGTAGCCGAATATGAGAGATTAGGTCTGGTAGAAATCATTAAATACATTAGGCTTCTAACTGCCTGACTATAGGGTATAATAGACATCTATTTTAGATGTTCTTGGTCATAATCTTTAGAAGAGTTGGCTGAGGATAATTTGAAATGCTGAGCTATTGGTAGGCTTACAGGTTTAGCGTCACTTAGATTGAATCTCTTTAGGATCTTCTCACAATAGTTGAGCTAATTGATGCTTAGAACAGACTCTTCTCTTTCCCATAAGATCTCAATCCCAAGAAATTTACTTGCCTCACCTAAATCCTTCATGTGAAACTCTCTCTTTAGGAGTTTTGTTTTTTAACATGAGTTAAGTCTTCCCTGGACTTACCTGCCAGAAACATGTCATCAACATATATGAGTAATTAAACTTTATCCTTATAGGAACTTGTATTTACATAAACACATATGTCATAGGAACTTCTCTTAAATCCAATGCTAGAAATATAGTCATTGAACCTTCTATACCAGCACCTAGGTGATTGTTCCAACTGATAGATAAACTTGTTGAGCAGGCAATAGAAATTCTTTTTCCCTTTAACTTCAAATCCCTTAGGTTGTATCATGTAGATTGTCTCTTCTAGATGTCCATGAAGAAAGACAGTCTTCACATCTAGTTGATATAATTCTAAATTATTTTGAGCAACCAAGGATAAGAAAAGTCTTATAGAAGTTTGTTTAACAACTGGAGAGAAAATATCTGAATAGTCTATTCCTTCCCTCTGTGTAAACCCTTTTACAACCAACCTTGCCTTATATCTAGGTTTCTGTAGGATGCACCTTCTTTGAGTTTAAAAACCCATTTGGAAGCTGCTAGTTTATAACCTTTAGGCAAGGGGGCTAGAGACCAAGTACCATTCACATTTAGCGAATGCATTTCCTCATTCATGATTTCAATCCAATTCCTTGCATTAGGACAACTTGTTGCTTCTTCAAAAGTTGTTGATTTTTGGTCAGTAGGAGTCACTACAACATTAAGAACTAGATTCATATAGTTCATTTCAGCATATCTAGTTGGAGGATCAATAATTCTTCTTTGTCTATTCCTAGTTAAGGCATACTAACTCAGATCAGGCTGTACATTAAAAGTCTCCTCTTGCTCCCCTGCTTCGTCCTCTACTTCTTCTATATCTCTAGGTAGATTAGGTTTTGTTGGTTGCTCAGTTGTTATCTCCACCTCAATTCCTGTGGTGGAGGTCTCATCTTCATCATCAAGCCTCATTTCCTTTTGCATAAACATCTCATCTTCTCTGAAAGTGATGTCTCTACTAATTATGAACTTTTTCTCTACTAGATGCCACATCTGAAATCCTTTGACTCCCTCAGTAAAGCCTACAAACATGCACTTAGCAGCTCTGGCCTTCAACTTTCCCTTATTTTGGTGTATAAACCCCACACATCTAAATACTTTAAGATTGTCTAGATTAGGAGGATGGTTAGACCACTTTTCCTCTGAGATGAGTAACTCTAGAGATGTGTGTGGGCACTTGTTTAAGGTGTAAACACTATAGGCTGTAACTTCTGCCCAAAAACTTTCACCTAGGATAGCATCAGATAGCAGACACGTTACCCTTTCCATTATGGTTCTATTTAACCTCTAAGCAACTCCATTCTGTTGAGGTGTGTACCTCACAGTCCTATATCTAGTTATACCATTTTCACTACAAAATTTATCAAAGTCTTTATTACAAAATTGAAGACCATTGTCAGTTCGAAAGTATTTTAACCTTTTAGATATTTGAGTTTCTATCAAAACTTTCCATTCTTTAAACTTCCCAAAGACTCGATCCTTAGTTTTTAGGAAGTATATCCAGCTTTTCCTAGAAAAATCATCTGTTAAGATTAGAAAATACCTTGAGCCACTAACTCTTGGAGTAAGAGATGGTCCCCATAGGTCAGATTGGATATAGTCCAATATCCATTTGGTGGTATGCTGAGATTTAGTGAGGCTCTGCCTGGTAGCTTTCCCTAGAATGTAGTGTTCACTAATCCCTTTGGGTAGACTACCTTGTTTAGACAGTGCTTGCATCCTTTTGACACTGATATGGAATAGTCTTTTATGCCATGAGTCATGTTTTCTCTAGAAATGGTGTAGGTACCTGTCATCATTTGTACTCCTCTAATAATATAGAAGTCATTAACATTTTCACCAACCAAAACTACCTTAGAATCATTAATAACTTCTACGATTCCATTCTTTCTCCTGCATTCACACCCAATAGAGTCTAGCATACCCAGAGATATCAAGTTTCTCTTGAGTAAAGGTACATGTCTCACTGAACCAATTCCCTCAATTTTACAGGCTTCATTTTTCTTATGTACATTGATTCTCCTCCTTATAGGTATTAAACCAGGGTCTAAAAGGTGTCATATGATAGCTACAACCAAAGTAAAATATCTAGTCATGCTTCCCTAGAGACTTACTTGGTTTGTTTTATTTCTAGTAGAGGCTAAAGCATCGAAATAGAGATAGGATCTTTTCTGATCCTTCTTTTTCTCTTGATTCTTCCTTTTTAAGCTATAAAAATCTCTCATTAAGTGTCCTTTCTTCTTACAGAAATTACATCTCAGTTTTGTCTTTAGTTTATGCTCTTCACTAGACTGATTTTTAGTCCCTTTAGAGTTGTTCTGCTTGTTCTTGTCTTTGACAAACAGTCTTTCTGTATTAGACTGATCCTTTCTTACTACATGAAGCTCCAACTCTGTGGTTTTCAATTCTGAAATAATGGGATCAGTTGTGACTGACTCCCTACCATATTTCAAAGAATTCTGTACCTCCTTATAGGCTTTAGGTAAAGAGTTCAACAAAAGAAAAGCTTCATTCTCATCACTAATCTTTTCACCAAGGCTCTTGAACTCTAAAACCATCTTCTTAAACTCATTCAAATTGTCAGATAGTGTTTTAGCAGAATCCATCTTGCATATGAAGAAATTTTCCCTTAAAAACATCTTGTTAGGCAGATCCTTAGTTGCATACATGCCTTCCAGCTTGATCCACATTTTATAAGTTGTGTCTTGATCTATCACCTGTCTAAAAATGTTGTCATTGAGATTAAAAACTAGAGTTCCATACACATTAAGTTCCATATCTTCCCTTTCTTGAGCTGTTATCATAGGTGGCAAAGTAGATGGGTCTAAAAGGTCTCTATGGCTTTCTGTTGTCCAAGAATTGCCTTTATTTTGGCTTTCCACAAGCCAAAATCACCCTTCCCATCAAACTTCTCTAATCCAAATCTTGCAACAGCCATTACTAACCTGAAAAGAATGTCAATAATTGTTTTCTTGAGAATCTTGATGATTCAAGAAGAGTTGATCTTGATGATCTTCAAATGCTCTGATACCAAT
>NC_143478.1:47880230-47890230 GCF_027475165.1 Benincasa hispida | reverse complement strand
TAGTAAAGTCGTAATGAGATATATATTCTATATAGTATGAATATCTAAGGGGTGTGTTATAAATATATGAATTATATATAGATGTCCATGGAAAAAGTTACATATCCCAAAATGTCTTTTCCATTATCTTCTTTGATATCTCTATTTTTTAATATTCTTTAAACTCTATAAATAATGATCATGGAGACCTTTGAAATATACAATTGAATATAAAATACATTTACTCTATATTTTCTCCCTACTTTGCTCTGGTTTCGTTGTTTTATGATAAATTGTTGGAGATGGCAAGACCTTCAGAATGACGAACAACAAACGGTCAAGGCACGACGGTCAAGCAAAGAACAAGAACCTACAAAACAGAAACTTGTTATAAGTTGAGTCACGGAGCTCACTCTCTTTAAGACGTTTTGTGGCTCTACCGAAGTGTGCAAGCAAGTCTGAAAAATTGCCACGTTGTCCCCAGGATAAAACAACCAAAGAATCTTGCTTGAAAATGCACCTTTACCGACCGGAACACAGACCCTTTTTAACTCACTGCTCAGAAAACAAAAATGGAAGCGTAGGAGAGGAAAGAAGAACATTCGAATGAGAGTGAATGAAAAAGTTGTGTGAATGAACTGTTGAAAGCCACACCTTTTATCGGCCTTTAGCATGGAAGGTAGAGAGCGAAAGAGGCGGAGAGCCTCAGAACGTGCAAGGCTCATTTTTATTCTATTTTTCTCGATTTTAAAATAATAAAATAATAAATAAATAATAAATAAAAATAAAAATATTTTTATTAAAAATAATAATCACACACGCGCATCGCCATGCCACGCCCGACCGAACGAACGGCAGTGGCGGCGCACATGTGGGACGTCCAACGAACCCACATTGGTCTATCTCTTTACTCCCTCCAAAACATGGGTACCTCTTGGGACCCAAACCCAAAGCTCAAGATTGGAGCACATAAGGGAGGTTTCAAAATCAAAATTTTTCAATGTGGGATTCTCCAACAAAAGATTGGTTCCCTCTTATTTTTGAAAACTAAATTTTCACTAGCCAATCCCCCACTTGAAAATTTCATCAAAAAGAGAAAAGAAAAAAAATTTCATCGAACAGTTTCAGTCTATACAACACTATGCATAAGCAAAGGTGTTTTACGACTTGAACCTTTACGTAGTGTAGCTGATTCATAATATACTAGAGTAACCCTTGGTTTTAAACACTATCGGTAACAGAATGTCACACAGAGTGTCATTAGGGCGTAGTACGAAAGCCCGTGCTTTAAGGCCTAGCACGTGTATCCCGATTTAGTGAACGTTCTAGAGAGTTTGCTTAAAAAATCCATAGGAAGTGGCCCTCACTTCCACATTCACATAGGTGAGACTATCAAGAGTACTCCTGTATCTAGGTACCACATTTTTCATCAAGTATAGATCTTATTAAGAACTGTGTTCAACCTTTCTTACGCTTCAGGATATCATACTCAGACTATAAGTCATAGGAATGGAACTCTGTGATTGGTTTAGCATGATTCACTATATATCACTCGTGATCAGTTATTACCCGTTGAACCTGTTTCTTGGGATCTCAAGTCTACAGGTTGGGTTTTCTTCACGGTGATTCATCTTTCTATAGGCATGAGTCCCATCCTTTCTGAGGTTTTGAAAACCTTTTCTCTGGCCAGTTCTTTGATCAAAGGATCTGCCAAATTTTCATCAGATCGTATATGATCCATTCTAACTGCACCAGTAGTGAGAAACTCTCTAATGGAACTGTGCTTACAACATATTTGTCGTCTCTTTCCGTTTTAGTAATGGTTCTGAACTTTTTCGATTGTTGCAATACTATCACAATGGATTAATAAGGCTAGTATCGGCTTTTCCCATAAAGGAATCTCCGAAAGTAGACTTCTAAGCCAACCTACTTCTTCACTAGCTGTCGCTAGTGCTACCATTTCTTACTCCATCGTCGATTGGGCTAAAATAGTCTCTTTCTTGGATTTTCAAAAGACAGCTCGGCCTACTATATTAAAGATATAGCCATCTGTAGCCTTCGAATCATCGGAAAAAGAGTTCCAGTCAGCATCGCTGAACCCTTCTAGGACAGCGAAAAACTTTTGATAATGTAATCCTAGGTTTTGGGTTTTCTTCAAGTATCTCATTACCCTTATTATAGCATTCCAATGCTCTTTACTAGGTCTGCTTGTAAACCTGGAAAGTAATACTACAGCATAAGCTGTGTCAGGCTAGTGCAGTTAGCAATGTATCTAAGATTGCCTATGATGCTCACATACTCAGATAGATTAACACTGTCACCAGTGTTCTTGAACAACTTGACACTAAGGTCATAAAGAGTACATGCTGGTTTAAAATCAAAGTAACTATATTTCTTTAGAATCTTTTCTATATAGTGAGATTGATCCAAAGAAATTCCCTTTTCAGACCTATTCACTTTTATGCCTTAGATTACACTAGTTTCTCCTAAGCCTTTCATGTCCAAGTTTACACTCAATATTGATTTCACATCATTTATGACGTGTAAGTTCGACCCAAAGATCAATAAATCATCTACATATAGACACAAGATAGTACATAGATTATTTTCAAACTTATAGTAGATGCATTTGTCACTTTTATTAACCTTGAAACCTTTAGATAGGATAAGGTCGTCAAATTTTTCATGCCATTGCTTAGGAGTTTGTTTTAGTCCATAGAAAGATTTGTCTAATTTACACATCTTATTTTCTTGACCATGGACTACAAAACCCTCAGGTTATTCCATGTAAATATCTTCTTCAAGTTCACCATTTAGGAAAGCGGTCTTTACATCCATCTGATGTACTACGAGGTTATAAAGGGTAGCGAGAGGAACAAGACACGAATTGAGGTAATTCTAGTGATAGGGGAGAAGGTGTCAAAGAAATCTACGTTTTCTTTTTGTCTAACGCCCTTTGCTACTAATCTATCTTTAAATTTGTCAACAGTCCCATTAAGTCTAAGTTTCCTCCTTAAGATCCATTTGACCCTATTGCCTTACAGCCTGGGGGTAGATCTACTAAGTGCCAAGTTCTATTTGACTCAAGTGAGTCCATCTCATCATTTATGGCTTCTTGTTATAGGTTGGCATCTACTGAGGACAGGGCAGCTCTCAGATCTTTAGGATCTTCTTCTACATTGTAGGTTAGGAAGTCATTTCCGAAATCATGATTCTAGCTCTTTTGCTTCTTCTAGGTTATGGGTCAGTTTTCTCTCTAGGATTAGGATTTCTAACTAGGGTTAGACCACTTGATCCCCAGCCCCCACTATTCCTTGATTTGAAAGGAAATCTATCTTCAAAGAAGTCGACATCATTTAACTCAATGATCACTTGGTTCACTAGATCATAGAACCTATAGGCTTTACTATTTAAGGGATAACTTATAACGATGCACTCGTAAGTTCTACTAGCCAACTTTCTCCTTTTTGGATCTGGAATCCTTACAAAGGCTAGACAACCCCATGTTCTAAAGTAGAACAAGTTTGGTTTCTTATTCTTGAGAATTTCGTAAGGTGAGGTATTTTTTTAGACTTTGGGATTCTATTTAGGACATAACACATGGTAAGGATGATTTCACCGCACCAATAAGATGCAGCTCCTGAACAGCTAAAGTTCTATTTTTTCTTTCGGCTTTTCTGTTCATTTCAGTAGAATAAGGTTCGACCTTTTCATGTATTATTCCATGTGAGTTAAAGAACTCATTGAAACTGTCTGAGTCGTACTCAGCTCCCCTATCACTAGAAAGTCTAACCTTTCTATTAAACTGATTCTCAATTTTAAAAACAAAAAGTTTGAAGGCATCAAAAGCATCACTTTTGTTTTTCAGTAAGTATACAAAAGAAAAATCAAACAGTCGTCAATAAAATTAATGAAATATCTTTTACTATTCCTAGTCAAGATGCCATCAAATTCACATACATCAGAATGAATAAAATCTAGAGGCTTAGAATTCCTAAGTACAGATTTATACAAAGTTTTAGTAATTTTAGCCTTACTACAATACTCACATTTATCAAAATCATTCGTGGATAACTTAGGTATCATTTCCAGCCTAATCATGTTACTAATTAAATTCTTATTCACATGACAAAGTCTAGTATGCCAAACATTCATAGAACACAACATATACACAAAACATTTCACTTTATTGAGGTCTAAATTTAATTTGAACACTCCCTCAGTTGCATACCCTTTCCCTACAAATACATTATTTTTTGTAAGGGTATATAGGTTTGCTCCTATAGTTTGAGTAAACCCAGCTTTGTTAAGGAGATAGCCTGAGACCAAATTCTTTCTTATCTCCAGAGTGTGCAGGACGTCCTTCAACGTGAGGGTCTTCCCAGAGGTAAACTTCAGCTCCACCTTGCCGGTTCCAGCAACTTACGTGGAGTTGACAGAATATTCTTATCCTTAGTTTTAGTATAAGTTTTAAATAGACTAAGGTTGTGATAGACATGGTGCATAGCACCAGTGTTTATCCACCACCCTTCACAACTACTGATTACATTTACTTCTGTGATCATGGCGATTAACGATTCTTCTGTCAGGTTTGCATGACTAGCAGGACGACGCTTGTTCCTACAGTTCCTAGCTATGTGCTCAGCTTTATTATAATTAAAGCAGAAGAACTTTATCATTTCTCCTTAAGGGGACTTTTGTTTGTTATGTTGGTTCTGGTTGCTGAAGCCACGGTTCTGACCTTTCCTCTTTATCCCCTTAGATTTTTTGTTAGATTTTACCACGGTAGAGGCGGGTTTCCCATGTACTGTATTCACCTGCTCCCTCTGGTCTTGCTTCCGAGCTTCTTCCTCGATCCTTAGCCTGATGATAAGACTCTTCAAGGAGAACTCCTTGGTCTTACGCCTCAAAGTGTTCTTAAAGTCTTTCCACAAAGGGGACAGTTTATCAATAGTAACAACAACTTGGAATTGTTCGTCTAGAGGCATACCTTCATTAATTATCTCGTGAGCTATCTTCTAGAGTTCATGGGATTGGGCCTCCATGGATTTGTCATCCGTCATCTGCAACTTGAGATAATGGCTAATAGCATATTTCTTTGATTCGGCCTCCTCAGTGTCGTACTTCTTTTGTAGGGCATCTCAGATCTCCTTCGCTGTCTTCATAGTATTGTAGTAGTCATACAGATCATCAGTCAAACCATTTAAAATAAAGTTCTTACAAAGAAAGTCTTTCTCCTCCCATTCAGCAACTTCTTTTAATTGTTGTTCAGTTGGTTCTTCTAAAGGGACGATCGGCTTATCTCTGAAACAAGTTTTGGCAACTTTCTTGACAGTAAGAAAGAACATCATATTTTGCTTCCACCATTTGAAGTTCACTCCTTCGAACCGGAATGGACGGTTGAGGTTAGATATCATAACATCATTGTTGCTAGTGAGGGCCATTAGTGATGTGGCGAAAATCGTCTTAAAATTGTTGGAGACGACAAGACAATCAGAACAACGTATAGCAATCCCACAGAACATACCTTTTATCAGTTACATGATGTAAAAGTTTGTTAAGTAAAACTAAACTAGTTGAAGTATGTATTTGAGTCAATGTTTTACAGAATGTTATTATACGAAGGCAATAAAGCATAAAATGAAGAAATTACTATTTAACACATTTCTTGAAAAGATGAGTTGGAAGACTTATTTATGAAGGTATTTCCTAACATTTGAGAAGATAATACACACCATTTGAATACGACAACTGTGAGATATTAACTGATGCTTCCATGAGAGAGTAATTTGTTACACTATTTTTCCTTCAACTATGGTATTGTCCTATTGAGTTAATTTTCTAACAAGGTTTTTAATGAGAGAGTTATATATATGAACAACGCAATTTTTTCCACACTAGGTTTTTTTCCCACTAGATATTTTCTAGTAAAACCGCAATGAGATATATATTCTATATAGTATGAATATCTAAGGGGTGTGTTATAAATATATGAATTATATATAGATGTCCATGGAAAAAGTTACATATCCCAAAATGTCTTTTCCATTATCTTCTTTGATATCTCTATCTTTTAATATTCTTTAAACTCTATAAGTAGTGATCATGGATACCTTTGAAATATACAATTGAATATAAAATACATTTACTCTCTATTTTCTCCCTACTTTGCTCTGGTTCCGTTGTTTTATGATAAATTTCATCGAGCAGTTTTAGTCTATACAATACTGTACATAAGCAAAGTTGTCTTACGACTTGAACCTTTACGTAGTGTAGATGATTCAGAATATACTAGAGTAACCCTTGGTTTTGAATTCTATCTCTAACAACATCTCATACAGATCATGGGCTCCAATGATCCGAGATTAATCGGCTAAACTCATTAGACTGATCTAACTCTCATTCGTTAACTAATGGGTCACTCCACTAAAGCCCATAGTTGAACTCCCCTCACTATAGATATATTATGTCCACTCGATATAACCATGATTAGTAAGTCAACCCTTCACAGGTTGTTCGTAATAACGGCTGAGTCAAATCTCTGTTTTACCCCTAAAATTACCTCTTGTTTCTTAAGTCCCCACTGATCCCCTAATGAATAATTGTTTTATGATCCAATCAACAAAAACGAGTCCCTCTCAGGCCAATGAGTGGGCGGGGCCCCTTCTTCAAGACCCAGAATCAACACTTAAGGGAATAACCTTTCTACTATTCCTAAGCGGGTAGGAGTGAATTCCCTCTTGCACTCTCTGTTCCTAGTTATCTATCCAGTCTTACCCTTGAAATGACAGTTTTATTGAGCAGGCGCTGTTGAGCCAACCCTCACCTATGCAAATCTAAGGGTAATCCCAAATAAATAGGAGTTCATAGTTAGCTCAGGATTAAGGTCAAGTTACCTAAGTCATCGCTTTGAAATAGTCAGTCTTAAACAGTAAACAACGTTATAAAGTAAGAGTGACTCATTTCGTGGTCCAATCTTGTATAAACCCTTTTGCATAAGGACACCCCTACTCCTCATGTCCAATGAACGAATTAAGTTCACTTCGTTTGGAGCACTTTACAACTTCTCGTAACAACTACAGAGCAGGCCATATCCAATAGTGTTACCAGAATAAGGTACCCAACCTTATCCATATACTATATATCATTTTGACTATTTAATCAAACCTGATCCACCTTTATGTCTCCACATAAAGTTCAAGTCCTCATCCAATAGTCAAGGGACTTTTAGGCTTATTGGATTTCTATTAAGAAATAGATCTATTCAATAACACCTTTATTGAATTTTCAGAATAAGTTCCATTATTTACATACCATGAGTTTTAGGACATAAAACCCACCATAGATATTGTTTGATCACTAGGATTTTAGGATCACAAAATTGCAAAAGATAACGAAATCTAAGAAATGAAAATACGTCAGGTTAGATTTGGAATATTTAACTTAATGTCCTAATCATATTTGGCCAATTTAACTTAATATCCTAATCGATCCAAGAGGTTTATGCGATAACTAAGTAAATAGGCTTGCATGACTACTTAGCTATTTTAGGAATTGACATCCACGTTTGTTTTCCTTAAAGAGATTGTTCGGATTTCTGTACACTCGACTAGGCTTGATAAGTAGATAACCAATGCATTTGTATGATTAATCAATGAATCAATCCATTGATAGTTCAATGGTCTCTTTTTCGACAAAGGTAATCTCGTGTATCGCTCTCTTTTTCTCAATCTATATTGCTTTCTACACTTTACTTTCTTGCATTTAATTTTCCTATCGACTCAAACTCCAAAACCCCCATTTTATTGCTTTCCATAGACCAATTTAGCTTAGAAAGTTTTTATCTTAGGCTCCCTATGGTTCAATCCCATTCTTGCTATTGGAACTACTTGTTAATTGAAGTTCTTGATAAGTGAATTATAAATATTATTTTATTTGATCGAAAGGTTAGCGACACCCTTTTTGTCTGGTGAAAAACCTCGTTCAAGGTGTAAAAGGCACCATCATACGTTGTATCCTGCTGAGCCTACTCTAATTATCTTGCTCACAACACTGTCAGCCATACTTACATTTCCTCCATCTATTTGCTGATATGTTATAAACTACTCTTTTTTTGGATACATATGATAGGACACCTCAAAATAGAGAACCCACATATCATAATAAAGTGACTGTTCATTTACAACTAGGGCTAGGTCTCCTTCAGAAACGACCTGAAGTTCTTTAGATTTGATCTCAACATGTGCAACAAAGTTGAAAGATTCCTTATTTTCCTGTTGCCTATTTTTCTTAAGACACTTAACTTTTGAATGACTTTTTTTCTTTACAATAATGCCAATTCTCATTAGACATAGGACCTGTAAAACCCAATCCCTCACAAGATTCCTTGGGTTGAGGAAAGGACTTAGACTTGAAGCCGTGGTGGGGAAAAGTTTGACTAAGGACCTAAATTATGTGTTGGAGGAAGAAAAAATTCTACGTGTGGGAGGAAAAGTAGATTGGAGTAAACAAATTGGTTAAGTGTTCAACCTATGCTATGAGATTAAGGGTTGGATTCATAGCATAAGAGAGAACGGTGAATCTTGGCTCAATTCAACCCGTAGTATAGTTGAGGAAGTAGGTCATAACATAGGTAAAAAGTCATAGCACAGTTGATAGCATAGTTGACCAAGTCATAATATAGCTAAGGAAGTACAACTCATAGCATAGTTGAAAGAACCCCAGAGGCACCATGTTGGACACATGCTAGTTCATCTTAGATGAGGCTTGGAAAATTTTGGATGCATGGGGGATGTTGGAAACTATGCTATGAGAAATAAGAGACTATGCTATGTGTATAAGAAGTTATAGTACGAGCATAAGAGACTATACTACGGACATAAGAGACTATGCTGCGAGCATGAGGAAATATGTTGTGAACATGAGGAACTATGTTGTGAAAATGAGGAGCTGTGCTTTGAGATGAGGGACAAGGTGAAAGCATAGGAAATATTTGGTTAAGTGTTGAGTAAACCATGTGTTGAACTAGGCATCACCAAGAGGGAAAGTGAGGGTTGGACGCATAGAGTGAGATTGGTTGGCACATGGGTATTCTAGGGAGAGAAATTGGCTAAGTATTGGACAACATAGGATACTATAAATGGAGGAAACCCTAAATATTGGAGTGTTAGGCATAGAGATGGTGAAGTGGGTGCATAGATGGCCATGTGGACACATACTTTGTAGTGAAGAAAGGCAAAAAGGACACATGGCAATGCCTTGAGCTCAAATAAGAAAGCTATGCTTTGAGAGGAAGATGAAAACAAAGGAAGAAGGAAGTAAGGAAGAGTTGGATGCATAGGTGCACTTTGTGGATTCCATTTTGGGTCTATGTAAAGCAAGATGAAAGTATGAGACAGTCCCTGGTAAAAATTTACACCTAGGAAACCTAAATTGCACTAGTTGGATGCATACCTAAGGAAGAAGACGTGGTTGGACGCATACCCTTGCTATGAGCCAAAGGGGAAAACTATGCTATGAAAGGGAGAAAACTTGGTAGCATAGTTGGGAACCATACGTCCAAACCTCGGGAACAATGCATTGAAACACTATGTGGGTGTTGGGGTTGATGCCCTAAAGTATCGTGTCCTATAGTTTGTAAATAGTATGTACGAACACTTGTGTTGTTAATATATGATATTTACTTCACATCTTGGATTTTGCTTGGTTCATTGTTTTATTTGCTTTACCACAAACCAATAAACATAAAATTCCTTGTTATCTGTATGTAACTCAAGCATGTATGTGGTGACATACAAGTGGATTATGTCTTGAGTGATAACCAAAATGGTCTGTAGTAAATGGATAAAGGAGGGAAATCTTATCCTGGTAACGCTACGGACATGGCCCGCTTTGTGGAATGGTCACAAGTGTTGTGACTTATCACAGATGGTCTGATCCTAATCATTCATGTTGGGGACATGCGAGCGGGGGCGTCCTATACAAAGAGTTTGTATAAGACCTGACCACGAAGTGTTAATGT